>NW_021703774.1:52081947-52214424 GCF_005190385.1 Monodon monoceros | reverse complement strand
AGGGAAGAGGGAAGAGGGAAGAGGGAAGAGGGAAGAGGGAAGAGGGAAGAGGGAAGAGGGAAGAGGGAAGAGGGAAGGGAAGGGAGAAAAAGTTGAGGGCTTCCCTGGTGGCACAGTGGTTAAGAATACGCCTGCTAATGCAGGGGACACGGGTTTGAGCCCTGGTCCGGGAAGATCCCACGTGCCGCGGAGCAACTAAGCCCATGCGTCACAACTGCTGAGCCTGCACTCTAGAGCCCGTGAGTCACAACTACTGAGCCTGCATGCCACAACTACTGAAGCCTGCGCACCTAGAGCCCGTGCTCTGCAACGAGAAGCCACCCAATGAGAATCCCATGCACCGCAACGAAGAGTAGCCCCTGCTCGCCACAACTAGAGAAAAGCCCGCACGCAGCAACAAAAATCCAACACAGCCAAAAATAAAAATAAATACATTTATTTAAAAAAAAAAGAAAAACTTGAGCTACGTGAGTTGTTGTTATGATTAAATGAGACACATGTATCTGGCATATAAAATGTATCTTATAAGTGTTTTTAAGTGACGGAAAGTTCTTTTTAAAAAAGAGAAGGTAGTCAAAACTGTTAAAAATCATGAGAAGATAAAAGATTGTTTAATAATAATAGGTTATTAGATTTGGGCATTAGATGATATTAGTGACCTCAGAGGCAACTCTACCTAATGGTCAAAACTGTAGGATAAAGGGCCTTTGCACAAGTCCCTGGAGCTAACTCAGCCTTTAGAACTTAGCTTTGACAGAAGCTTCTGGAAAAAGCTTTCCCTCATCTCCAAGGTGATATGGTAATTCACCAAATTGCTTCTACAGAGAGAATAAATGTCCATTATCCCAGCACTTTCAGGATATGATAGTGGCTTCACCATAAAGTTAATTAATTTCATGCCATTTAAACTCATCTATCATTATCCATCCATTTATCATCATTAGGGTAGATATTACATGCCAAACATTGTGCTGGGTACTGGAGTTCTGAAGATAAATGAGACATGATGTCTGATCTTGAGATTATAAACTAGAAGGGGAAATGGACTTTTAAAAAGAAAACTACTACGTGTATTATTATAGTATAAGAAATACAGAGTTCAAAGGGTAATTGAGGAAGCAAGAAGGAAAGTGGGAGAGATGACAGGTTTCACAGACAAGGCCACAAATGGAACACGGAAGAGTAATAGTTGAAATTTCTCAAGAGGAAAGATGGAGGATATTTTAGGCAAAGGGACATGGTCATGGAAATGCCATGAGTTTGAAAGAAAATGGTGCTTTGGGGTGATGAGAAATTGTGAATCAGCCTGTGTATTAGTTGATGAGATAAGAACAATAGGTTGGAGTAAACATGCAAACTAACTCTCTTATACCAGAGTCAGGATTTTATTTATGGATAACAAGGAGTCAGTAGCAAGGAGAAGATAAGATTAGATTTACTCTTGGTGTTCTATTCCCTCAGTGATGTCTCAACCCCTGACCCACCCCCCAGGCCCTAGGGTCATCCTTAATCCTAACACTTAACAAAACTCTTCAATTCAAATGTATTAAGTTCAGCAACTGAAATTCTTGGAAAAAGTAAAAAAATATAGGTTGTGTGCCAGTAGGTGAGAGATAACTGTATCCTCAAAATAGTTCAAAAGTTTTTTGAAGTGAATATATTGAAATACCTTTAAATAAACATGTTTGTAATACGTGAGGTCAACTTTAACATTTTTAAAAGGAAACTGAATACAGAAAAAATACTAATTAAATCGTTTAATAACCTATCTAACTGAACTCTCTACTTCTAATCTCCTCTCATTACAATGTACTCTACATAACTGTTATGAAAATATTCTCATGTGATAATCTCATCTCCCTGTACAGTGGGCTTTAGCAGCTTACTACTCCCTATAGAAGATAGCCCAAACTTCTTTTTCTGTATGGCATTCCAGACTGTATACTCTGGTACCTCTCCAGCCTCATTCCCCAAGAGTTTCTATCCCAACTTCTTACGTGTACTATATTAAAAATTTCCTACACATCTGTTACGGTTTCCCTCATCCACACCTTTGTTCACACTTTTCTCCAACCTGAAGGCAGTGTAGCAGAAAGAGTATGCGTTTTGGAGTAAGGTAGACGTGGATTCAAATTTCAACTCTACTACTCCATATTCAGTTGTGTTCTCTTGGGTAAATCAGTTAACCTCTCTGAACCTCAATTTCACTGGTAAACAGACATCAAAAGTATATAACTTAGAAGATTTATAGTGATGATTTTGAATTAAGATAACACTTATTATATAATGCCTGGTTAGTAGTAACCAGATGCTGGTTTATGGTCTTCTGTCCAGATATGTCCTTTCATTGTCTTAAGCCTTCTGAAACCCTTTTTGTATTTATGAAGACCAGCACAAAAGCCAGTATCTTCATAAAGCCTTTTATAATTCTCCCATTTCGAAGTAATCTCTCCCCTCTAGGACCAATATTTTCAGGGATAATTCTCTTGTAAGGAGTTCTTTCATTCAGGCTTATACCACAGTTATTTGTTTAAAAATATTTGTGTTTACTAGGTTGTAAACCATCTAAATGCAGACATTATATTTTTTACATTGCAAAATTAATATCTGATCAATTAAAAACAAGTAGCTATCTAGCTATGTCGATTAATGTATAAAATATTGAAGATGACAGCAACATTTATTATTTATCAATAATCATTTACCTTGAGTTCCCCACCTATCTCAATACTTTCTATATATTTTCTAATTTTATTCCACAATATTATGTAGAAGATACCATTGTTCTGATTTCACAGAAGAGCAAACTGAGGCATGAAAATGTTAGTAACTTGCCCAAAGGTTCAAAGCTAATATTTAGAGGAGAGGAAGGAAACCTGGCAACTTGATTCCAGTAATCTCAATCAGAACACCACCCTAAGACAGAATTTAGAAATGACACACGCCTCCACCCACCATTTAGATGTTTAAAGCACAACCTTGCTCAATAAGGATCTCAAAAATTTCAGAAACATTTTCTCCCCCAAAACAATTTTATGGTCTGTGTTGTAAAACAAAGGAAGGAAAGTTCCTTGAAGCTCTTTTTTTGGGGAAAAAAACCACCTAGACATATAATCTTTAAAACTGAGTCTCTCTTTCAAGTGATAGAACACTATTAGTGACATGGCAAATGTGAAGTACACTGAAATACTATTCACATTTGTCCTCTAAAAGCAAGAGCTGCAGTTGAGATAGCTAGCAAAAACTAATATAAGCGGTCTGTCTTCAAGCTTGTCCTACAAGCACTGAACTTTCTTCTTAAAGCGTTCACTAAGTTAAAACTGTACATGCGTTTAAGCCCTTTAGTCAAGCACTTGACATGATGAAAAAGATAAATCACTATGTACGACATACAGTATCTGCAAATACAATTCCCTAGGGGACACAGAGCAGTGTAGAAGATGGCTGAATTTAATATTCTTCCTTAAAGATATACATATACCTTTAAGGAGGAATATTAAAAATATATGAAGAAAGAAGTATATAAAAATTTGAGATAACTAGCCTTCAAACAATAACAACCACATTATACCTGTTATATCACAATCTACCTTATATGTTAGTTCCTTAATATTCTCTCCATAGAGGCTCTTGTCTTATTTGGTATTCTCTTTTTTATGAACACAGGTATCTTGTTTGCTCATTGCCAATAAAGAGTATTAATTTGGAGTATGACTGCAGTGTTACCACAAATAAAAGACCATACATACTTCAGGTTCTTTTCATACCAAGGTTATAAACACAAAAATAAAAGTAGGGCCTTTTGCCTCATTCTTTTCTTTCTTTGAGGTGGGGTGAGAGGGCGGTAACATTTGTATTCAAAATACATCTTGAAAATTAAAATGGCTTTTCTCCTCACGTAGGAGTTCATAGATTTTGTGTACAGCTGAATCTGATTTTCATTCAGGATCCTATAGCCACAGAACACTTTCAAATGAATTTGCCCTTTAAGCTTTTCTGTTTATTTATGACCTACAGTTGCCTTATGAGCATCCTCTTCCTCTTCTGTGAGATGAAATGCAAATATAATATGCAGAGATTCTTAGGAGGTTTTCTTCTAGCCATGTTCTGTTAAGTGATACTATTCAATTGTCCAATTTTTCCACTCCTTTGTATTTCCTTCAAACCATCCGAAAGCCTTTATATACTTCCCTGTGGTATCCTCTGATTTAAATACAAAGAAAGAAAATACTTCAAGTGCTAACATTTTGTTGCTTCACCAAACGGAGCTGTAGTGGATTTCCTGACAGGCAGAATCATTCTTCTATTAAAACCACTTATAGAGGTTCTCTTTTATCAAGTTTCTCTTCTTTTTTTTTTTTTTTTACCCAGGCTTGCTGTCTTCAGAGACGCCAGGACCCAGGGTCAGTCTTTGCACAGCTGTTTCACGTGTTCCACAAATAGTTATTGAGCTCAGTGTCAGGCTCTAGCTTCAGTGCTGGGGATGCAGCCATGAGCAAAGCAGATGGGGCCTGCCCTCAAGGTCTTTTTTTTTTTTTTAATTTTATTTTTTTATACAGCAGGTTCTTATTAGTCATCCATTTTATACACATCGGTGTGTACATGTCAATCCCAATAGCCCAATTCATCACACCACCATCCCCACCCCCTGCCGCTTTCCCCCCTTGGTGTCCATACGTTTGTTCTCTACATCTGTGTCTCTATTTCTGCCCTGCAAACTGGTTCATCTGTACCATTTTTCTAGGTTCCACATATATGCATTAATATAGGATATTTGTTTTTCTCTTTCTGACTTACTTCATTCTGTATGACAGTCTCTAGATCCATCCATGTCTCAACAAATGACCCAATTTTGTTCCATTTCATGGCTAATATTCCATTGTATATACGTACCACGTCTTCTTTACCCATTCGTCTGTCGATGGGCATTTAGGTTGCCTCCATGACCTGGCTATTGTAAACGGTGCTGCAATAAACATTGGGGTGCATGTGTCTTTTTGAATTATGGTTTTCTTTGGGTATATGCCCAGTAGTGAGATTGCTGGGTCATATGATAATTCTACTTTTAGTTTTTTATGTAAACTCTATACTGTTCTCCATAGTGGCTGTATCAATTTACATTCCCACCAACAGTGCAAGAGGGTTCCCTTTTCTCCACACCCTCTCCAGCATTTGTTGTTTGTACATTTTCTGATGATGCTCATTTTAACTGGTGTGAGGTGATACCTCATTGTAGTTTTGATTTGCATTTCTCTAATAATTAGTGATGTCGAGAAGCTTTTCATGTGCTTCTTGGCCATCTGTATGTCTTCTTTGGAGAAATGTCTATTTAGCTCTTTTGCCCATTTTTGGACTGGGTTGTTTGTTTTTTGAATCTTGAGCTACATGAGCTGTTTATATATTTTGGAGATTAATCCTTTGTCCGTGGATTCGTTTGCAAATATTTTCTCCCATTCTGAGGGTTGTGTTTTCATCTTGTTTATGCTTTCCTTTGCTGTGCAAAAGCTCTGAAGTTTCATTAGGTCCCATTTGCCTGTTTTTGTTTTTATTTCCATTACTCTAGGAGGTGCATCAAAAAGGATCTTGCTGTGATTTATGTCAAAGAGTGTTCTTCCTATGTTTTCCTCTAAGAGTTTTATAGTGTCCGGTCTTACATTTAGGTCTCTAATCCATTTTGAGTTTATTTTTGTGTATGGTGTTAGGGAGTGTTATAATTTCATTCTTTTACATGTGGCTGTCCAGTTTTCCCAGCACCACTTATTGAAGAGACTGTCTTTTCTCCATGGTATATCCTTGCCTCCTTTGTCATAGATTAGTTGACCATATGTGTGTGGGTTTATCTCTGGGCTTTCTATCTTGTTCCATTGATCTATGTTTCTGTTTTTGTGCCAGACTTATTCTTGTTTTTGGATCTCGGAGTTACACGCATTTTACTTTTGTCTGGATCTGATTTATCAGGAGAGTCCCCCAATTTGCCCTGAGTGGTTATTTACCTTAATACAGACATAGATCTGTGCTGCACATGGGGAGAGCCCACAGAAAGACTTTCAAACATTGCTTCCAAGATGATCTCCAATGGTTTTTAAATAAATGCCACTGGTAAGACAAACAGGTTTTTTTTTGTCCCTGACCTTTCTTTCAGCATGTGGTTTTTCAGAAATGACTTAGTAAAAATGTATGTAAATATGTCTAAGAGAGAATGAATACAAAACCACAATCTATCAATAAGAAGTCCTGCTCTTTAAAATGTTACAGTCAGCCTTCCTGCATTCTATAAAGGATCTAAAACTGAGTGAATTAGTTGTTTGAACTGTATTTTCAAGACAAACAATAAATAAAATTTGTGATCATTTTCAAGAAAAACAATAAATAAAATTTGTGATCCTAGAATCTAAGGTTCTCATTTTACTTATCTCATTGTCTTATTTTACTATCTTACAGAGATAGGTAAAAACACAAGAACAGAAAAAGCCACCCCAAAACAAAAAACAAACTTCTACCATCATCACATAACTATTTGTTGAGAACTATAGGCCAGTTACTTTGTTAAGGACTATATAAATTATTTCACTTAATCCACATACCAATCTGTTATATCTATTACAGATATTTATCTATTTTTATCCTCAATGTACAAAGGAAAAACATGGTCTTAAAGGGACTTAATAACTTGTCCAAAACCATACACACAACTATAGCATAGCAAAGCCATGATCAACATATGGAGACTGATAAAATACACCAATTGATGGTTTTTAGCATATTGATTTGGTAAGTTTATCATATGACTGGCCCTGACCTGAATTTATAAACTCAGAAGGGAAGGAGAAAAGAGTTTTAGGTGAGCATTTGATATGTATGGGAGAACCTCAGATCTCAGACATTATATATGGATATTACATCTTAAGTCTCATATACCTAAGATTCCTAAAAAGCTTATTATACGAAGAATTTGGTCTTTTATTTATCTCTCCACAAGTATGATTTTAAGTTATATCATTAGAGAAAAGGACTTGGCCACAGAAATAAGGTGGAAGGGAGTATACTATGTAGTCAGTACAGACAGTGGCGGTGCCAGGCTAATACCCACCCCTCCAACCCAATTCAAGATCTTGGAGACTGGAGTTTCTTCATCACAAGGGAACACTTTCAAGATTACCCAGTTAAACACAAATGCTCTCTTTCCTCCCCACTGGTATCCTTTCTTAGGATGATACTGGGTCCCTTTCTAATCCCAAACTATAAAGGCTATTATGAATAAAAACATATAGTTATAATCTGTGATTAACAGAATAATGGGTCATTATTTTAGTAAAATATATTACCTTCATCACACTTCAATTCTTTTTGATTCATTTAAACAAATACCGACTTTTATAACTAACTTACCTAATAGGAGGAAATGAATTATACTGCTAATCGAAAGAACTTCTAGACTTGCTGGCTGGCTTATTATATTTTCAATTCTAAAATTCTAAAGCTTTATAAATAAGAGTTTTCTATAAATAATGAAAGTATTCCATGTTGAAGATTTTTTATAATCATTCTAAGACAAGGTGGACCAGATATTCTTATGGCAAACAGATGGTGTTCTAGGTGCTGGATATCTCTTACATTGCATGACTAGATTTAAGAAACAGTAGCATTAATCAGACAGAAGACATAAGTGCATATGAAATTCAAATTTTATCTAAAGGTAAAAGAGCCGAAGGTGATCATGAATATAAACACAAAATGATAGCCCATTAAATTTTACCACTGGAATCTGTCTGTACCAAATAAGTATGAAAATCAGCATTCATTAAACATAATTTGGTATAACGTGTTTCTCTCTCTGGGAATACGGCCATATACAGATTAGTCTAGTGAGTATAATTTCTTCGTAGGGCTTCCTCTAAGATGTTTGGCTATTTTGAAAGTCTAACTTAATACAGAAAGAACTTACTCAAACTTCAAAGTAGTAAAAAATCATGTCTAAGTGTCCGTTTGGAAAGATATGTATATATAGACAGAAACACACAGATACACACACACACACACACACACACAGACACACACAGACACACACACACATACAGAGGAAGGAATCACCTACCTACCTACACCAGAATCACCATATTACCATATATCCTCTCTGCTCCCAACTTACTTGTTTTTCTGATAAGACCTAATAGTTTTATTTGGTATCCGAAGGAACTTGCATTCACAATTAGAACATACCTAACATGTACTGTTATCAGGGGTGGTTATCAAAAATATTTTAAAAACTTTAACCAGACTCATCAAGTAAAAAAGAAAAAGGGCCCAAATAAATAAAATCAGAAATGAAATAGAAGTTACAACCAACACTAAAGAAATAACAAAGGATCATAAGAAATTACTATGAACAATTATACACTAATAAAATGGACAACACAGAAGAAATGGATAAATTCCTAGAAATGTAAAATCTCCCAAGACTGAGTCAGAAAGAAATACAGAATATGAACAGACCAATTACCAGTAATGAAACTGAATCAGTAATAAAGAAAGTTCCCAACAAACAAATGTCCAGGATCAGATGGATTCACATGTGAATTCCACCAAACATTTAAAGAAGAATCAATGCCTATACTTCTCAAACTATTCTAAAAAGCTGAAGAAGGAATGCTTCAGAAAGCATTCTACAAGGCCAGCATCACCCCGAAACCAAACCCCGACAAAGGTATCACAAGAAAAAGAAAAGTACAGGCCAGTATCACTGATGAACACAGCTGCAAAAATCCTTGACAATATATTAACAAACCGAATTCAACAATACATTAAAATGATCATATAGCATGAACAAGTGGGATTTATCCTAGGGACACAAGGATGGCTCAATATCTGCAAATCAACTTGCACAACACATGAACAAACTTAAGAATAAAAATCATATGATCATCTCCATAAATGCAGAGAAAGCTTTTGACGAAATTCAACATCCATTTACCATAAAAACTCTCAACAAAGTGGGTAGAGAGGGAACATATCTCAACATAATAAAGGCCATATAAGACAAACCTACACCCAACATCTTACTCAACGGTGAAAAACTGAAAGCATTTCCTCTAAGATAAGGAACAAGACAAGGATGTGCACTTTTGCCGCTTTAATCCAACATGGTATTGGAAGTCCTAGCCATGGCAATCAGAGAAGAAAAGGAAATAAGAGGAATTCAAATAGGAAAAGAAGAAGTAAAACTGTCACTGTTTGCAGATGACATGATACTATACACAGAAAATCCTAAAGATGTTACCAGAAAACTACTAGAGCTCATCAATGAATTTGGTAAAGTTGCAGGATACAAAATTAATATATAGACATCTGTTGTGTTTCTAACTATAAATAAAAAACTATCACGAGACTGAATCAGGAAGAAATAGAAAATATAAACAGACCAATCACAAGCACTGAAATTGAGACTGTGATTAAAAATCTTCCAACAAACAAAAGCCCAGGACCAGATGGCTTCACAGGTGAATTCCATCAAACATTTAGAGAAGAGCTAACACCCATCCTTCTCAAACTCTTCCAAAATATAGCAGAGAGAGGAACACTTCCAAACTTGTTCTACGAGGCCACCATCACCCTGATACCAAAACCAGACAAAGATATCATAAAAAAAGAAAACTATAGGCCAATATCATTGATGAACATAGATGTAAAAATCCTCAACAAAATACTAGCAAACAGAATCTAACAGCACATTAAAAGGATCATACACCATGATCAAGTGGGGTTTACCCCAGATATGCAAGGACTCTTCAATATACGCAAATCAATCAATGTGATAAATCATATAAACAAATTGAAGGAGAAAAACCGTATGATCATTTCAATAGATGCAGAAAAAGCTTTCGACAAATTCAACACCCATTTGTGATAAAAACCCTCCACAAAGTAGGCATAGAGGGAACTTACCTCAACATAATAAAGGCCATATATGACAAACCCACAGCCAACATCGTCCTCAATGGCGAAATACTGAAACCATTTCCACTAAGATCAGGAACAAGACAAGGTTGTCCACTCTCACCACTATTATTCAACATACTTTTGGAAGTTTTAGCCACAGCAATCAGAGAAGAAAAAGAAATAAAAGGAATCCAAATCAGAAAAGAAGAAGTAAAACTGTTACTGTTTGCAGATCACACGATACTATACATAGAGAATCCTAAAGAGGCTACCAGAAAACTACCTGAGCTAATCAATGAATCTGGTAAAGAAGCAGGATACAAAATTAATGCACAGAAATCTCTGGCATTCCTATACACTAATGATGAAAAATCAGAAAGTGAAATTAAGGGAACACTCCCATTTACCACTGCAACAAAAAGAATAAAATACCTAGGAATAAACGTACCTAAGGAGGCAAAAGACCTGTATGCAGAAAACTATAAGACACTGATGAAAGAAATTAAAGATGATACAAACAGATGGAGAGATATACCATGTTCTTGGATTGGAAGAATCAATACTGTGAAAATGACTATACTACCTAAAGCAATCTACAGATTCAATGCAATCCCTATCAAACTACCACTGGCATTTTTCACAGGACTAGAACAAAAAATTTCACAATTTGTATGGAACCACAAAAGACCCCGAATAGCCAAAGCAGTCTTGAGAAAGAAAAACTGAGCTGGAGGAATCAGGCTCTCTGACTTCAGACTACACTACAAAGCTACAGTAATCAAGACAATATGGTACTGGCACAAAAACAGAAATACAGATCAATGGAACAGGATAGAAAGACCAGAGATAAACCCACGCACATATGGTCACCTAATTTATGACAAATGAGACAAGGATATACAATGGAGAAAAGACAGCCTCTTCAATAAGTGGTGCTGGGAAAACTGGACAGCTACATGTAAAAGAATGAAATTAGAACACTCCTAACATCATACTCAAAAATAAACTCAAAATTGATTAAAGACCTAAATATAAGGCCAGAGACTATAAAACTCTTAGAGGAAAATATACGCAGATCACTCTATGACATAAATCACAGCAAGATCCTTTTTGATGCACCTCCTAGAGAAATGAAAATAAAAACAAAAATAAACAAATGGGACCTAATGAAATTTAAAAGCTTTTGCATGGCAAAGGAAACCATAAGCAAGGTGAAAAGACAACCCTCAGAATGGGAGAAAATATTTGCAAATGAAGCAACTGACAGAGGATTAATCTCCAAAATTTACAAGCAGCTCCTGCAACTCAATAGCAAAAAACAAACAACCCAATCCAAAAATGGGCAGAAGATCTAAATAGACATTCTCCAAAGAAGATATACAGATTGCCAACAAACACATGATACATGCTCAATATCACTAATCATTAGAGAAATGCAAATCAAAACTACAAAGAAGTATCACCTCACACCAGTCAGAATGGCCATCTTCAAGAAATCTACAAACAATAAATGTTGGAGAGGGTGTGCAGAAAAGGGAACCCTCTTGCACTGTTGGTGAGAATGTAAATTGATATAGTCACCATGGACAATAGTATGAAGGTTCCTTAAAAAACTAAAAGTAGAACTACCATACAACCCAGCAATCCCACTACTGGGCATATACCTTGAGAAAACCATAATTTAGAAAGAGTCATGTACCACAATGTTCACTGAAGCACTATTTACAATAGCCAGAACATGGAAGCAACCTAAGCGTCCAATGACAGATGAATGGATAAGCAAGATTTGGCACATATATACAATGGAATATTACTCAGCCATAAAAGGAAACGAAATTGAGTTATTTGTAGTGAGGTGGATGGACCCAGAGTGTGTCATACAGAGTGAAGTAAGTCAGAAAGAGAAAAACATATACCGTATGCTAACACATATATATGGAGTCTGAACAACAAAAAAAAAACGTTCTGAAGAACCTAGGGGCAGGACAGGAATAAAGTCGCAGAGGTATAGAATGGACTTGAGGACACAGGGAAGGGGGAAGGGTAAGCTGGGACAAAGTGAGAGAGTGGCATAGACATATATATACTACCAAATGTAAAGTAGATAGCTAGTTGAAGTAGCCGCATAGCACAGGGAGATCAGCTCGGTGTTTGTGACCACCTAGAGAGGTGTGAGAGGGAGGGTGGGAGGGAGATGCAAGACGCAGGAGATATGGTGATATATGTATATGTACAGCTGATTCACTCTGCTATAAAGCAGAAACTAACACACCATTGTAAAGCAATTATACTCCAATAAAGATGTTAAAAAAAAAAAACCTATCAGAACGAGAAATTAAGAAAACAATTCCATTTACAATTGCATCAAAAAGAATAAAATACTTGGGAATAAATCTAAGGAGGTTTAAAAAAAAAAAACACCTGTATTTGGAAAACTATAAGACACTGATAAAAGAAATTGAAGATGACACAAACAAATGGAAAAATATACCATGCTCATGGATTAGAAGAATATTGTTAAAATGGCCATACTAACCCAAGGCAATCTACAGATTCAATGCAATTCCTATCAAAATAGCAATGGCAATTTTCACAGAACTAGAACAAAAACTTCTAAAATTTGTAAGGAAACACAAAAGACTCCAAAGCAGTCTTGAGAACGAAGAACAAAAGCTAGAGGTATCATGCTCCCTGATTTCAAACTATGGTAGAAAGTTACACTAATCAAAACAGTATGGTCCTGGCATAAAAACAGATATAGAGGGGCTTCCCTGGTGGCGCAGTGGTTGGGAGTCCACCTGCCGATGCAGGGGACGTGGGTTCGTGCCCCGGTCCAGGAAGATCCCACATGCCGCGGAGTGGCTGGGCCCGTGAGCCATGGCTGCTGAGCCTGCGCGTCCGGAGCCTGTGCTCCGCAACGGGAGAGGCCACAACAGTGAGAGGCCCGCGTACCGCAAAAAAAAAAAAAAAAAACAGATATAGATCAATGTAACAGAATAGAGAGCCCAGAAATAAACCCACACTTATATGGTAACTTATTCTATCACAAAAGAGGGAAGAATATACAATGGGGAAAAGAAAGCCTCTGCAGTAAACAGTATTGAAAACACTGGACAACTAAGTGCAAAAAAATGAAACTGGACAACATTCTCACACCATACACTCAAAATGGATTAAAGACTTAAATGTAAGAGCTAAAACCATAAAACTTGTGGAAGAAAACATAGGCAGTATGCTCTTTGACTTCAGTCTTAGCAATATTTTTTTGGATGTGTCTCCTCAGATGAGGGAAAGAAAAGCAAAAGTAAACAAATGGAACTATACCAAACTAAAAAGCTTTTGCATAGTGAAGGAAACTAGCAACAAAACAAAGTGGCAGCCTACTTGAATGAGAGAAGATGTTTGCAAATTATATATCTGATATGGGTTAATATCCAAAATATACAAAGAACTAAAACAACTCAACATTGAAAAATAACAATCTGGTTAAAAAATGAGCAGTACAACTGAACTTACATTTTTCCAAAGACAACATAAAAATGACAAACAGACACATAAAAAGATATAATCACTAGTCATCAGGAAAATGCAAATAAAAACCACAGTGACATATCACCTCACACCTGTCAGAACAGCTATTATTAAAAAGAGAACAAATAACTGTTGGCAAGGATGTGGAGAAAAGGGAACCCTCCTGCG
The DNA here is from genome assembly GCF_005190385.1 of Monodon monoceros. Classification (NCBI taxonomy): domain Eukaryota; kingdom Metazoa; phylum Chordata; class Mammalia; order Artiodactyla; family Monodontidae; genus Monodon; species Monodon monoceros. Next base: position 52,200,789 of record NW_021703774.1, on the reverse strand, counting down.
TCATTGATGGGAATGTAAACTGGTCTAGCCACTATGGAAAACAGTATAGAAAACAGTTCCTCAAAAATATTAACAATTTAACTACCATACGATCCAGCAATTCCACTTCTAAGTATTTTCCTACAGGACACAAAAACACTAATTTGAAAAGATATATGCACCCCCATGTTCACTGCAGCATTATTTACAATAGCAAAGATATGGAAGCAACCAAAGTGCCCATCAATAGATGAATGAAGATGTGGCATGCACGCGTGTGCGCGCGCGCACACACGCACACACACACACACACAATGGGATACTACTCAGCCATAAAAAAGAATGAAATCTTGCCATTTGCGACAACACAGATGGATCTAGAGAGTATTATGCTAAATAAAATAAGTCAGAGAAAGACGAATACTGTATGATTTCCCTCATATGTGAAATGTAAAAAAACAAAATAAAGGAACAAACATAACAAAACAGAAACAGATTAACAAGTACAGAGAACAAACTGGTGGTTGCCAGCGTGGAGGGGGGTTGGAGGATGAGTGAAACAGGTAAGGGAGACTAAGAGGTACAGACTTCCAGTTATAAAATAAATGAGTCATAGGATTGTAATATTCAGCACAGGAATATAATCAATAAAACTTTGTATGTGACAGATGTTAACTAGACTTATCATGGTGATCATTTTGTAATGTATGAAAATATCAAATCACTATGTTGAACACCTGAAACCAATGTAATACTGTAAGTCAATTATACTTCAATAAAAAACAAATTTAACAACAGGCATAGGCACCAAGCTATCATAAAAAATCATACAGCTATACCATTACATATCTGATTGTCCCTGTTTTTAGTATACCCTTGGCCACAAAAGTGCAGAGCAAAAATAACATAAGTGAGTAAAAAATCATGAAATGGTTTATTAAAATGAAGAACAGAGTAGAATAAGGACTTCTAAAGAGCCTAGAAAAATAAGACTACTTACTCAACAATGGTCTAATGCAATAACCGGTCAGAATAAGAAATTTGGGAGTTCAGAACCACCAACAAGGATTCTCACACAATTAATTATAAATAAACCCAGCAATGGCTTACATACCCTGGTGCTGTATATCACACCTCAGTGCATTAGAAATGCCACAGCAGCTCCTTCCCCTGTTCCCGTACCCTTCCCCACAACTTACTGCGGAACACACACGATGAAAAACTAAGATTTCAAATTTAGTACTAGGTTAATACTTGGTAGCAAGCTTTTCCCCGGAAACAGTCATTCCTGAAATTTGGTTATAGACTTATAAGATTACATAAACTGTATTTTGGAAAAATCACTTTCTTAATGACAAATCAATTCTTAATGATTCATGGAAGCTAACTCTAAATACCTTCGTATCTAAAATATTGACTGACCTTTTCTGATAACCCTGCATTAGTTAAGCCAATGTGGTCCCTCAGAAAAATAATATTTCTGTGTTCATTCTACTTCCTGGTTATAGTTTCCTTAATCAAACAAAAAAATAATAATATCTAGTTTTTAGAAACGATAATATACCTCAAAAACTAGTTAAGATGGATGCAGAAGTAACCACACCTGGTAGTCTGTTAATAATGTAGTACACTTAATCAGTAGAGATAGTAAACAAAATGGCAAGGAAAGCAGTACTTGGAGTGTTGGTTTTAAAGGCTGTATGGAGGGGAACGATCAGACTTAGCCAGCTGTCCTAAGCCAGACAGAGACCTCCATGTTAATGTAGGATCACTGCAATTTGTAGACAAAAGGCATTTTTTCATTTGTCCACATGGCTGGTTCCTGCAGGTTCCATTTTTGCTGTGCTTCATTATTAAGAAGGCTTTTGTTATCCAGTCTTTTCTATACCAACCTCCTGTCTGCATCAAATCCTCATTTTAAATACACTTTTAACGCATTCAAATAAACTACAGGAAAAACAAAAACAAACCCCCCCCAAACATCATGATTCAGAGAATAGAAAGATTAAAAAGGTACACTTAGCATACAAACTCAAAATGATCATTATTCAGGAAGAAAAGGTTGTAAAAACCATGTACAAGAGAAAGAGGATTGAAATACACAAAAATGTCACATCATTTTCACGACTCTTCCTTCGTTCCAAATCTTTCCTAAGTCTTCTCCCTTCTCACCAAGCAGCCTAATCAACTTAATTTTCTTTGCAATGCCAGACAACTTCCCTCACGTATCAATACCTCTTGACCTTGGAAGCGCTCCTGAATAAAGCTTGAGAACAAGGTGCTTGCAGTGGCATATCTGACAGGGAAAAATGACTCTTTATTGCTGATTAATATAAAGGAGGGCCTCTGAGCATGGAACTATGCATTTCTAAGGGTGCTATTTGCAAAATTCTTCTAGAGTACTCTGGCAAAGCTGTTCCAAGAATTCTGTACTATTTTAGGAATACCGTGTAATGCAGTAGAAACAGCAATTAATTTAAGACAAGGAGAACTGGACCTGCATTTTGGTTCTGCCATAGTACAGTCCAACCCTCTTAGAAACTCAATTTCTTCAACTATAAAACAGGTAATCTTAAGTACTGCATAGAATTTTTATGAAGACTCAAAGAAAACACAGTAACGTACCTAACCAAAAAAGATCTGGCATATTTTAGGCACCAAACAAATAAGTGGCAGTTTTTCTTATTAAGACGTTGTAACCTAAATTTCTTTACAATTAAAGGGCAGTTTTCTCAAGTATGACTGTACTACTGTATTATTTTCATCACCATATTTATGATCTTATAAAATTGATTAAAAACATAATGTAGACTCTCCAGATTAAGACTTAAATTTTATCTTAACTGTAACTCTTTCCTAGAAAATGAAGTAGCTTTTCTTATGGCAGTTGCTAGTGTTGACATTTTTTGCTCTCAAAGTAGAAGCAAGAAATATAACTAAGGCAACACTAATGACATACAACCTTAGAACCAAATACACTTGAATGACAGCTGGTACAGGGCATTCTATAAGTGCATGAGTACCTGTGAGAAACCAGAAACCAAGGAAATGAAATGGTTAAGAGAGGGATAGAAAAGTAGGGGTTGGGTTGGGACAGGATGAGAGGATTTAGATAAATGGAAGAGAGAGGACAAGGCAATATAGACATATAAGGAACAACGATGAGCACAAGTTCAAAGGTAAAAATAGGAATAGGATGGGACAGTGAAGAAACTTTTCTAATGGATGTTTTGTGCTTAAAAAAAAACAGAAATAAGGTTGGACAAGTAGCATTATTCTAGATTCTTGAAAATCTTGAACACAGGCAACAGTTTAGATATGATGCCTAAGATCAAATACACAAGGAAAAAGGAATCATTAAAGAAGCAGATAGAGGAGTAACAATTAAAAATCATGTCTAAGATTATACTTATTTTAAAGGTTGACCTCTTAATTAATTACTACTAAATTTAATTCTGAGCTAACCTTTGAATCAGTTCTTCTATTATACTTTTTTCTATAATTGGAATTGGATTTTTTAAAGGCTCATATTTAATAATGAGGGCAAAATATAATTTTTTTTTTACTAGACAAAGGTATCTGAAGTGAAAAAGTTAAAATAATTGACAAGTTCACGTAATATATTTATCAAATTTTCCCCTAATTTTTAACGAGGGCCAAATATACAAGTTGGAGTTACATGCAAATATTGAGTTTGAAAGAAACTTTTCTGGATCAATCAAAGGCAATAGTAATAAGCAATGTTTCACTCTATCTGAATTCCTCTGAAAAATGATTAAGGACATAAAGGGATTAGAAGTAATCTATGGGAGTGGGGGTAAAAGAAGATACAGGAATGGGGAGACAAAGTGCATAAATGAATGAAAAGAGACAAATATAGGAGATATTTGAAAAAAAGTGTTGTTTGATGAATAATTAGAAAAAAAGATAGGTTGATAAAATCGAATTTGTTAAATTCAACAAATATTTACAAAGCAAATATAATAAGGGGGAAAAAACTCAAAAACTGATATCTTACAACACTTTACTACATATGAATTCCATGAGTAGTGTGTTAAAAATGGAGGTTCTGAAGCTTCTGGCTTGGTGATACATGGAAGTGATGAGAAGATGGCTTGCGCAGAGAGGGCACAGAAGCCCCATGCCTTATACCCCCACCAATACCTTTCCCTATGCATCTTTTCCACTTGGCTGTTCCTGAGTTGTATCCTTTATCATACATTGATAAACATTTGGTCAAATTAGGCTGATTAAACGTAAGGATGTGCGGCCTTTTGGGAGATAGATCTTTGACTTAAAGCACTGGTGAGCTTTAAGATCCTGATTTTCCACAAGCACCAGAAGAATGTTCTAGCCTTTATTTCTGCCACTGAGGAGATCAACAAGAACCCCAGCCTACTACCCAATGCTTCCCTTACAGTCGGTCTTTAGAGCTTCCAAAGTGATCAACTTCCAAAGGAACCTTGGAAAGCCTCCTTATGTGGCTCTTGGAAGGGTTTGAGATAGTACCTAATTACTCCTGTGAAATGAAGAACAGGTCTGTGGTGGTCACTGTTAGAAACACTTTTTTTCCCCCTTCCCAGATGAAAACACTATTGGATCTCTATAAATTTCCACAAGGCTGATTATGTAGGGAATGGAAATATGCTTCTTTCATGTAATACTAGGCTTTTTAATAAAATGAAAGAGAATTATGCATCCCATAAAAAAAAAACAACAACAAAAAATGGAGCTTCCTGGGTCTCTCCCTCAAACTCTGGCTTAGTAAGTCTGGGGTTTAGAAATTTGCATTTTTAATACATAACTCAGGTAATTAGTAATTCTGAAGTAGATGATCAGTAGACCATACTTTGAAAAACACTAGTATAGATACTGGAAACTCTCTATAAATGTTGAACTCAAAGAAAGGAGAAATCTGCATCTTTCTACTTTTGGTCAGGGGGCTGGTGAGAGGGAAGTAGAGAGAAAAGATTTACTTGTCTGTTTGTTTGTTTTAATTTACTGAGTGCCTATTTACCAGATCCCATGCAAGGCCAACATAATACCAAGATAAATAGGACAAGACTTCTTAACCTATGAAAGCTTTTGAGTTCAACGAGAATGATTATACATGTAAAGGTTATTTGTAATACTTTTACAAACCTATATAAATTTATTTGGTTAAAAGATATTATATTCAGTACTGGTATTTGAATTACACAAGTGGCTCACAGAAATTGAGAAGTTAACTTCCCAAATGGAAATCTATGAGAATTTAAAAGAAATAAAATGGAATGGGAAACAATATTGGGTTGTTACCTATACTAGTGTAGTTTACATACACTAGTAATTGTCTTATTCTTCTCTTTCCTTTCAGTCTCCTATTCCCATATTTTAAACTAGTCCATGAAAGTGTAAAGTACATGAAATCAGCACAACTTCACAGAATACAGTTTTGAACTCTTTGCCTACTTTTTCAAGTGACATTATACCCCCAAAGGGTTCAAGTAAATCTGAGGTAGAGTTTTTTGAATAATGAAAATTATTCAAAAAATGTTAACCTTTACTGTATGCAGAGCCACAAGTTCTTGAACATTACACATTTAAAGATATTTACTATTTATGAAGTGATGGGTAAAAAAAAAGAAAAGAGCTGTTTTTATAGGGTAACTCTGTAAGATTTAGAGATAAGGAAAAATACAATGGACTTCCTTATGAATCAGGAGCTCCCTGTCACCAAAAGTGTTCAAAAAGTTTGAAGGGTACTCCATTAGAAATATATAAATCATTTCAACGATGGGCAAAAGGTATGGCTAGATCAATCAAATGGCAGTCATCCGCTCAAAGAATGTGCCACTACTTTTGTGGCTACAAAACCCAGCACTGTACCTTAAAGGGCTTCCAGTCTAATGACATTACAATATGTAACAAATAGAGGTGCAGGAAAGGGTAACTAGGCAGAGTGAGCATCAAAGTCAAAGGCACAAAGGTTAAAATTCAAACAAACAAAAACTCCATCAGCGGTGTTTGAGGATCTATAAGCAGTTCAGTGTTGCTGAGGTATAAAATAATGCCTATGCAAGTGGTAGGTGACCATACTGGGGAGGTAGGTGGGGGGCCTGATGAAGGAGGGTGTTGTTAGATGTCACATCAAGAAGCTTAGATTTTATTCTGTAAGCATTGGGACTCCACTGAAGGAGTTTAAGCAGCGCAGGGTAAATGAGCCTGGGACTAGTGAGAAGTAACTGCAGGGAATGATGAAAGCCTGAATTAGTGGTGTCAGAGTAGCAGGGGTAGAAATGGATGATGGATTCAAGATATGTTAAAAAGAAAATGGGATTGCATTTGTGCTTAGATCACATACCAAAACTTAAGATTCCAGTTTTTAATGGTTAAAACTTTGTACTTGAATAAATTTGATTTTGAATTTATAAAATGCCAAAGAATAGGACTGTGCTTAATAAAATTAAAAAAAATCAATCCAACATTTCCTGTGATAGTAAATCATAGCAATAGCCTATATTATTGGAATTTCTACAGCAATTCATAAGTAGAATGCCAAACTGGCATGAATGTGTGTCTTCACACCTGTCAGCTGCATAAAATAAATCTGGCAAATTTTTATAGAAACACCCAATATTTGAGATTAAATAATCAAAAAGTTCCTAATGGTTAAGATCAGATCACATCACAATTTCTGGATAGCCTAAATATTTTCCTCACACTTTTAAAATTCTTGCCTCTGGCTAAAGGTATATTGAGACTTTCATTAGAAAACTAATTTCAAATAGATGATTCCATTGCCACTACCAATTCAGATACTGGATTGCCTTTTGTAATTGAGATTACTTTTGTCACTAGATTGAATGATTACATGTAATATGGGGGGGGTGGTTACGGATGGATATATACTGTAAATCGTATTTTGAAAAAGTAACCATCTCTAAAATGTTACAAGAAATAAAACATCTATTTACTCTTAACATAGTTCTGAAATATGCTGACAATACACAAGTTTAAAGAGCAAGAACAGAAGTCTATGATAACTGATTATTAAAAACCCCTTATATTTATTTATATCTGTAGGCGTAATCCGAGTCTTAAAAACTAGAAAGCTGAGCTTAGAGATGGAGAAACCTGGAAAGAGTACTGCTCCTGTGCTTACAACAAGAGCTAGACAACCTCAAATTAATGACATTTCTTGAAACTACTAGAGAACTGCGTCACAGGCACAATAAGCGAAAATGAGAAGAAACCGGCAGCTGCAGGGAGAGACAATACCAGAGTATTTGCTCACCTGGCACAGAAATAGTTGGATAAGCCAGTAGGGAGATTAATGTTTAAGAAAATGCTACAGGGTAGCCAGCATGAGCACGTGAGGCCCCTGCTGCTGTAAACAGTGTGTGTGTATGGGGGGGGGGGCGCAGGCGGTAGAATACTCTTCAAACTTTTCCTCCATGAACCCCACCAGGGAAGGCTGGAGAGAATCCTGAGAAACCTCATGTGGTGTTGGCTGGAGGAAGGGACTAGCGACCCTCTCCTAAAACCACCCTGGTGCACATCTACTATGTCTCTACCATGTCCTACTTGTTTTGAGAGGAACGAAAATGGAACTTTATGTACTTAAACAGAAAAAAGAATCTTACTGAAAAATATGTGTGTAACTGGTCATGCAAAATGTACAGTTACTGTATTTTCTTAACCATTGACCTACTAAGTTTCCCAAGGAAGGATCTTTTGTTTCAAGATTATTACATCAAAAAACTCACATGATAATGCAAAGCAGTTAGCAAGGCAATTATGCACAGAACAATAAATGATTTTCCATTTACAAAAACAGCGAGTATATAAAAAAGCCAATATATATAAATAGCTCAACATCCTTTTTTGTTACTTTTTACCTATATAATAACACAAGCATTTCATTTCACATTCTGTTTCTTATATTCCCTATAAATACTCGCAGAATCTATCACCAGGCATACTGAATCAACAGACTGTAAGACAGGACACAAATGATAGATTCAGTCCTTTTATTTCAAATTCAGATATTTCACTATAAACGATTCTTCCTACAAAGCTCCTGTTAAAACATGCTTTATATTTTTTCAAAGTTATATTGATAACCCTTGGCATAATCCTATAAAATATACCTTTAAAGATAGCTAATTGAGGTTGAAACTTATTTTCACAAACACATTTAATATTTTAGATGGGAAAAAAAGATATTTTTATGGTCTTATTTACCTGCTCTTGCTTTTTATTTGTGAGATTATGCAGATTATTAGCAATTTTTATGGAGTTACTTTTTAACTATGTATTAGAACTCTTCTGTTCTATACGTAACATATGTACCGTGCATAAACGTAATGTCATGTGAGTTAAAATGCTTGTTCACAGCCAAAAAGCTCATTTGAGTTTTACAACAGGCAATAAATCTGGTGTTACCTACTTTTATACAAGATGAGGAAACAAATAAACAGAGGCAAAGTGATAAGGTTTCTCTCTCGCTCATAAAATAATAGATAACACAAATCTAGATTGGAAGAGGTAGAGGAAAAGAATAAAAGAATTAAAATAAAGAGCTTCTATACAATTATTCTGTGACTTTTTCTTTGTTTAAGTCTGTCAAGATATATAAAAATTAATGTAAACTTCATACTAAGTGAATTAAGTCAGGGAAAGACAAATATCATATGATATCACTTTTATGTGGAATCTAAAAAAATGATACTGAGATAGGAGGTAGATGGGGCCCTGGGCTGGACAGCTGGAGTTTGTCGAGCGGAGTAAATTGGAGCTTTGTTTTCCCTGACACTCCAAAGACAAAGTTAGGCCCGGAGCTGAGCTCTGCTAGAGTAAAGAGATAAGACGACCACATCTACTACCTCCCCAACTGCACATGCACAGAAAAGCTCCTCAGGGGTCAAAAAGGGAGGGGCACGACCCCATAATAAATGTTGTCAAATCTCCCACAGGCCTCTGCACTGAAATCCATCTTGGCAAAAAGATGTGCATGCATGTTGGAGAGATTTCTAGGGCAGGTCAGGTGTGAAAAAAGAAACAAGATAACTGGCCAAAGGTAAACAAAGACCTGGAAGAACTGCCCTATATAAATGATTTAACCCCCTCTTTACTGCGCTCCTCATTAGGGAGGACACCCACACCCTTTCTCTCTGGGTGTGTATTTCTGCCTTGCTTCTATCTTAAATAAATAAACTGTTTCTCTGTGTGCTCTCCCGCATGTTATGCTGTATCTCTAATAATAAACTTTGTACCTGTTTTTGCAGTTTTTGCCTCTTTGAGGAATTCAGTTTTCAAATGGGCAAGAGCCGGGGGAACTTTGCTTCCAGCCTCTAGCCCTTGGTGATCTAGCGGCTAGGATTCCTGGTTTTTTCAGCCAGGCTACCCAGGTTCAATTTCTGGGCAGGGAACTAAGACCCTGCTTCAAGGCCACTTGCTGCTGTCTCTTCGAGATCAATACAGATAAACATTCACAAAACATAAATAGACTCACAGATATAGAGAACAAATCTGTGGTTACCAAACGGGAAGGGAGGGGAGGGTAAATTGGGAATTTGAATTTAACAGAGACACACTACAAACTAGTATATATAAAATAGATAAACAACGAGAACCTACTGCATAGTACAGGGAACTATAGTCAATATCTTGTAATAATTTATAATGGAAAAGAATCTGAAAAGGAATACATATATATATACATGTATATACACACACACACATATATATATGTGTAACAATCACTTTGCTATATACCTGAAACACTGTAAATCAACTATATTTCAATAAAACTTTTTAAAAAAATAATGTAAACTTCAAAGTGAGGGCAGAAAAAATATTTATAATTTTTAATAACTGGTATTGCTAGTACAATTTAATTCACAGCCCTATCAAGACAACTTGCCAGACTACATTTTTTCAGCACTGATTTTTTTTTTTTTTTTTGCGGTACGCGGGCCTCTCACTGTTGTGGCCTTTCCTGTTGCGGAGCACAGGCTCCGGACGCGCAGGCTCCGCGGCACGTGGGATCCTCCCAGACCGGGGCACGAACCCGCGTCCCCTGCATTGGCAGGCAGACTCTCAACCACTGCGCGACCAGGGAAGCCCAGCACTGATTTTTAATTACTAATGTTTTGATCCCTTTTTGGAACCCAATAAAAGCAATAAACTCTCTTTTTAGAAAAATAATTACATGGACATGACAAACTTTTTCATATGCTTTTAGTGGGACCTGAAGATCCTTGTGGGGTGGGTTCCATGAATTCAAAGTGAGTTTTTCATATTCTTTTAGCTTTTCACATGCTTTTAGTGGGACCTGAAGATCCTTGAGGGGTGGGTTCCATGAATCCAAAGTTAAGAGTTTTGTACTAGAGGAACTGAAAAGCCCCAAAGGACCATAAAGAGTAATCAAATGTGGTAACTGCTAATCTGATATACACATTTGATTTAATAAGGAGCTTTAAGAAAAAAGCTCAGTCTTGGAAAACTAGTCAACTGTATCAACTAACTCAGCACTAGTCTGAAGTGTCAGAATTGCCACTCATTCTATCCCTTTTAGTATTTCAATATTAACAGAGCAGTGAGAAGGGTGCTAACTCATGAAAATATTTAAAGACTATTAGTTATATGTACAAAATGTGAACACTTCTGCATCTGTTCTTTCATTTTACACATAGGTTAAGTTGTACAATCAAAACCTCAGAGCAACGTTAGAAAGGAAAACAACATCAATCTATGATTTTTCCATTTCATAATAATCCTTTAAGATACTAAGTGATTAGAACAGAAACTCTTCATTAGAGGAACATGACAGAAGCAGAGGTTATTAAGGTGCAATATAAACTAAAATATAACACTTTCTATTAATCTGTGGCAGTAAGAGTCTATCAGAACATTCACTGATATTTTTTGCCAATTAATGCAAAAAATAATGCAGTAATTACAGTAACAGAAATATCACATTAAGAGTTAATTAGTAAAGAACATGGGAACAAAGGATGTTCAAAACATTTTAGAGAGGTTTTTTTAAATGACATATTTATTTTTCTTTCCACTGTTATTTGTAAAATATTCATATGTAAGAGCTATAGTCCTTGGAAGGTGTTGCAATTCACTCAATAAGAATTTCTAAAAATAGTCAAAATTCATTTTTTCTTTGAAAACTGCCTTTAGTAAGCTTTTTGCCCCATCTTCTCAACATCAAGAAAGTTTCTATTCTGAGGTGAGTTATGTCCAACTGGCAGAGGATTTCTTTCCTTGGGGTTAAAGGACACCCTGGAATTGGAAGCAGTTATTTCATTTGTGAGTTTAAGAGCTGAATCAAGAGAGAAATAATGCAAACCAAAGAGTTTCTCAGACAGTTTGCTACACATGACATAAAACAAAGTTTGATTTGTTGGTTGACTTACATATAAACAATATGGTCTTACTATAAGCATATTTGTCTTACAAATGGCCACTGGGAAACAGAAATCTAGTATACAACTCCTTCAAATTAAACAGGGAAATGAAATTCAAACATGTTAAGTGACTTACCTAAAATGAAAAAAGCTAATTAATTGCTATAAACCTAGAGGCATCATCCCTTTAATGAAACAGTGGATCTTGCCAATTTAACCTCAAACCTATCTTCCAAATTCTTGAACCAAAAGGAAAACCCTGTCAGCAGTGCCGTTCTATTCTAGACTACGGTATGCACTTCTGCTAGCACTACCTTTGTGGGTATTTTTTTAACTAAACTAAAACTACAAATAAAAAAATTGAAGTCAGCTCTTCTACAGTCCTTTACAATTGCACAGATAAGATTCAAGGTTCTTAACAGTCTAGAATGACCCTTAAAAATCACTCCTCCTAATCTACCATTTCTCACTTCATTCCACTTATGTCGTTAAGTACTAGCAGTCTCTAAACACACTGCACTCTTTCATATTCTCAAGCTTTTGCACATGCTGTTCCCTCTGTCTAGAAATACCTGGAATAGATTTGGATAACTTATGCAAATAGTAATAAGCAAGGTACTGAAACAGGATAGATACCCAAATGTTAATTTCCCAAATTTTACACATTAATTTATTACTCACAGTAGCTACCATTTATTTACTATATGCAAATGTTCCATGTGCATGATCTCATTTGTTTCCTAACAACACTTTAAATATTCATATTAACCCACTGCAAAAATGAAGAGGTAGACTCAGAGACGGTAAGGAATTTTCCTAAGGTATCATAACCAGTGACAAAACCAAGGTTTATACCTAGACATCAGATCTCAAAGACTGAGCTACATGAAAATATAAACATATACACATGAATCATCTCTCTTTATCCTACCATCATCTCCCCTCCCCAAAAACCACTGTTAGCACAGTTAAAGGAAATTGCAGTTTAAAAATTGGCCTTTTTTGGAAATCAAAATAATAATAGATATTAAAAGCTAAAAAAATATCTGAACACTTTGTTCCAGTTTTTTCCCTCCACTTATGGGATTTTATATTACAAATATAATATTACCAGATAAAAGCGGAAAAACAATATGTCCGAAAACAGCACAAACTTAGAATGAGAAAAAATCAGAGGTAGCCTAAGTGTTTAATAATAACAGACAAATAGTAATTGATAGTATATATAAATGCTTTCTACTAATATTATGATGCAAGGTGAGAAAATGCTTAGATGTAGCTAGATGTAAAAAGCTAGATACAAAATATACCTGTACATACTGTAAAATTAAAATTGTAGGCTGAAAACTGAAAGGACAACATCAAAACGTTAACTGCAGTTCTGTTCAGGTGGTAGAATTACAGGTCGTTTCCCTATTCTCTATTTTGTAAAAGTTTTGATTAGTGGAGAAATACATAACACTGTGAAGCAAAGATGTTAAGGGCTAAGAAAGGTCATTAGGTTTCTTGAATAAGATATAACTGGATTTGGAGGGTCCAAGTGCTGAAAATGTTTCTGCTTTGTCAGACATTACTTTATACATTACAACAGGCTGAGAAGGAAGCTTGTAGTTTTTTTGACTCTACTGATATATAACTTGTATATTTTAACAAGAATAATAAAAGAAAACTGCACAGGGGCTTCCCTGGTGGCGCAGTGGTTGAGAGTCCGCCTGCCGATGCAGGTGACACGGGTTCGTGCCCCGGTCCGGGAAGATCCCACATGCCGCGGAGCACCGGGGCCCGTGAGCCACGGCCGCTGAGCCTGCGCGTCCGGAGCCTGTGCTCCGCAACGGGAGAGGCCACGACAGTGAGAGGCCCGCGTACCGGGAAAAAAAAAAACCCAAAAAACCCAGAAAACTGCACAGTAATTCAAACGCAAATTGTTCATGCAAAGAACAAAAAAAACCTCATGCTTATTTTAAAAAGTAATTGCCACTTATCAATTAGTGAGAAACATGGCACCTAAACTGTATGAGAGAATCTCTTCCTAAAGGTTTATTCGCATCTATTCCGAGCCAATAGTTTCACTCTTAACTTAGGTTGATGAAAACCCTTACATCTAAAAAACAGGGCATAAAAAGCTCAAAAGTAACTCATGTTTTTGATAAACCTCATCCAATAGAAAAAATACACCTTCCAACAATTTACTAATATTATCAACAAAACAAAATCTTTCCCCCACATTAGTTGTATTAAATGAGTACGTTGAAAGTTAATGACATTTACGCAAAGACTAACAAAAAACCAAAACCCCAAAACCTCCAAGTTATTAACCTTGAACAGTGATCTTTTTCTCCATATCCCTAAAATAATGATTTGGAAAGGATAAAGTGAAAAGGAAAAAGAGAAATAAGTAAAAGCACGCACTAAATATATAGAACAACACACACTGGTCAAAATTAAGTGGTTTTCCTCACTCTGCTTCATTACAGAATGACTGAAAACTGGTTTTTAAAAATGATGAGTACTCTGATGGAGAATATAAAATCTACAGGGTAACCAGGCTTTTCCCTACCAATAAGACCAGTGAAATCCCCAAAAGGAACCTACAATTTGTTTTGCTATCAATAACTTATCCTTTCCATTACTGAAGGGAAACATAGTTGTCAGATCTTTAAAATCCTGCAAAATGTAAAAGGCATAGAATTAAAAGGTCTTAACCCTTTATAAAACAGAAACTTTGAGGAAATGAAAATATTCCTTATAAACAGAGATTCCTTATTGAAATTTGAAGTTCCAAGGCTAACTTATTAATTGGAAGAGGCATAAACCCTCTTATATTTTATTCTTTTCAAAATATAAGATAAAAATATTTTCAAATGTAAATACCCAAATAAATCTCTAGATCAATTATCCATTCTTATTAGTTGACATTTTGGATTACTCTGAACCACTACAGTCTTCCGTTGGTACAAACATCAAGGATTATCATCTGAACTACAAATTTGGTTAGTAAAAAATTATAAGGGCTCATGAGTATGTTTTGTGAAACTTAAATGACTCTTGGCTGCTAAAAATAGGGATTATATATATTCAGTTACATATTTCAAACTAGACAAAGATATTTAGATACTCTGGCACGAAATAAAGTATTTTAATTCTTATTTACCAGGTGATACTACTACCATACAATCCATAAAGACTTTTTTTGAGAGATAAAATAATTCTTATCAATTTTTTTAGAAAGATAAACTCTTGGGTCTCCTAAAATAAACCAATGTTTGGAATGTTGTGAGAAATAAAAAGACACTACAAGAAAAGACAGGGCTTCCCTGGTGGCGCAGTGGTTGAGAGTCCGCCTGCCGATGCAGGGGACACGGGTTCGTGCCCCGGTCCGGGAAGATCCCACATGCCGCGGAGCGGCTGGGCCCGTGAGCCATGGCTGCTGAGCCTGCGCGTCCGGAGCCTGTGCTCCGCAACGGGAGAGGCCACAGCAGTGAGAGGCCCGCGTACCACACACAAAAAGAAAATAAAACAAAGAAAAGAAAACACAACTACTACTATTTTTCTCTCCCAATCTCTGGAAAGCAACTTACAAAGATATGTGTGGTGAATCACAAAGCCATAGCTCTAGATACTTAGGATTTAAAACAGCAAATTAACAAAATGGAACTGAATCTTGAAGTCAGATTGATGTTTTATACAATCTATTCCTAAAGCTTCCTACTTTCATGAGAGAGTCAAAGATCTTGAAGGCAAATACAAGCATAACTAACTACCTATTTAATTCTCAACAATGTGTAAATACTTTGTCATTAAAACCAAATGATTTAGATTTATCTTCTACCTCATCTTCATTTTATGGTTGGCTATCACAGTTCAAATAAAGAATCTATATTTTCATCGAAGTTGATCTTATCTATAGAAAAAAAAGGACTAAACAAGGCACAAAGTTAAATGGCTTCTTTACAGCAATTATAATAGACTGACTCTTCTACATAATCAAATTATTCCTGTGTTCAGTAGTAATAACTTTTCTACCATTCTGGGAATAGCCAATGCCTACTTCTGATGGCTTTAAGTGGAAAAATGCTGCATAAAATGGGATTTAAGATACAATGGAGTAATAAGAAATACGAAAGGCACAAACCCCTGTAGGGATCATATCAATATAGGAGACTGTCATAAGAACAACAGAGATTAATGTGAGACTGTGGAAGTAAAATACAAAAATATATTTCTTTTCCCCAGATAAGATGCAAGTTTGAATTAGCAGGAAACACTTTTCTCTTAAACAGTTGCTGCCCTTGGTTAATTCTGCTTTAAGTAATTGTTAAATATATTTTTATTCAATTAGAATAATCACATTTTTTCATATATACACTTCTGCGTATGAAACCAATTCAAGTAGTATTCGTTAAAAACGTTTAAGTCAAGGAAATGATATCCAATATTCATTCTCTTTCCTTTCACTACTGCTACGGAAATTTGTAGGAATTATCAAAAGATAAATATTTAGATACCAAAGTTAAATTCCTTCCCATCTCAAAATATTTTGGACACTCTTAAACATGGTGGGATGACAATGAAAATTATTTATAGGTTAATGGCATAATTCAGAATGCACTCTCAAATTAGTATATTTCTTTTTTCCCTTAAAAATGGCAAAACAAAACCCAAAACCAAGTAGCTTAAAGATCTGTGTCGATTCTATTCTTCAAAATTGGCATACTTCAGGACAAAAACTATTTTTAAAGAAGTATTTAATGAGGAAAAAAATTATAAGAACCATTCTAAGTCAAATTCCAGTATAGTACATATAAAAATGAAAATAATGAAATATTTAAAATATCTGTCGACCTACAGACCCACTAAATTATTTTGTTGATTTCATTACATTTTCACCATAAAATATTTAATGCAAGAAATGTTTTCACAGGAACTGTCCATACAGTAGTGCACCTTAAGGTTAAGGAATATTTACACTTAATGTAGATTTAGAGAAGAGATAAATTACAGGTTTGCTTCAGTTTTCCACAACCTTCTTGTCTCCTCTATTTTCTACTCCCCTACCCCACTCTAGTCTGGACACTAAGGGATGAGTGGGGCACTTAGGAGAAGATGGGAGCCACAGTCTTCCTGGAAGTCAGGGTCCATGCTCAGAATCTTCTTTCCTTCCACGCCCAAGACAGACAAGAGTTCATTCAGATTGGCCCTCTTCCAGTCAGGAAAATTTTCTAAAGTGTTATAAACCATCCAGCTAGAGGGAAGAAGAAAGGAAAGGAAAGATAAAAGAAAAGGAAAGAAACAGAAATGAAGAAAGGAGAGAAGAAAGAAAAAGAAGTTCCTATGTTGTCTTCTCAGTGTTCACTGAAGAATTTAGGGTGAGAAATAGTTTATAAATGTGGGAAATCAATATATATTAAAGGTAGCTTTTTTTAATTAAAGAAAAAAGACCACATCTTATTCTTTTGTGTGTTTCTTCCTGAAAAGGTAAGGGAGTAGCAAAATCTAAAAGACATTAGGTATTCATAAGTATAATTATCCCCCCTTTAACAGATGCTTGAGAACCACTAATGCCGCTTGGTTACCATGTGTACAAATCTCCAGTGGTAACATAAGTCATCTGTTTCCAAAATTGACTGTTCACATAATTTTCTATGGAGACCTGGGGAACTTTTCAAAATACAAATCTCTTCTCTCTTCCCCTCCTCCCCCCAGAGTATGGACTCAGGGGTCTAAGAAAAGAACTGTTTTATTTATTTTTTGAAAGATCCCAAGGTGATTCTGATGATCACTTGGTTTGAGAATCACTGCGATAAATAAATTTTATCATAGATACCTTCTGCATTTTAATGGACACAGACTGGCTTTTCACATATATTTTAGCTTCCTTAGTTTAGTGCAATCTGATGCTCTATACACAGTGTTTAGTAAGTCAGAGAGGGATGCCTATCTCTTGGATAAAAGCATATATAAATTGGAAAACAGATATGTAAGTCTTTTTGAGGGAAGACTGAATTGTGAAATAGCACAAATGCAATGGAGAAAGGGAAGGACCGGTAAGAAATACCAATTCCTCCATAGGTGCAGGCACTTTATCTCTCACCTCTACTCCAGCATTTCCTTGGTTTCAAAAACCAGTATTTAATTAATCATGCAACAAACAAGGTAAAGGACAGGTCTGAAGGATTGTATTATTCATTACAAAAATTATATATTAATGATACATTATGTGAAAACCATCTGCTTAGTGGTAATTTAAAAATGAATGTTACTAATAACAAACACTTTAACTTTCGCTATAGGTCAAAAACTATTCTAAACCCTTTATGTACATTAACTTATTTTAACATTATAATAACCCTAAAGGGAGGTTATTACTATCATTAGCACTATATAGATGAAGAAGCTGAAGCACAGTGTAGTTAAGGAACTTGAGCAAGGTCACAGAGCTAGTAAGTGGAGAATCTGATTTTAACCTCAGTGGTCTGGCTCCATAGTCTTTGCACTTACTCTACACACTATGATGCCTTTTTTCAAGTAGTTTGCAAGCCAGCAGGGGATAGGAGACATGAACACAAATAACAGTACAAGGCAGTGTATTAATTCATTCAGGAAATATTTTTAATGGATAGGAATCATGAGAGATTTAGGTGAAGAAAAGATCTCCATGAGAACACAAAGTTTTAGTTAAAAACACTTCACAATAAATGTTTCATTATATGAAGTTTTATTTGTTAGAAATAAGGACAGAAAGAATATATTTCACTATTTGACTAAAAAAGATGCCCTTGCCTAATATAATTATAACTTTGTACAGTATGGGTGATAACATTGTTAACAAATTCCCAGGCTAAGTTTTGCTGGATTTGGTTTCAAAGGAGGGAAATCATTATCCTGTCATCCTTCAGTATTGAGTTAGAGAAACTTTCAATATGACTTCTGGTGTTTCAATTCACAAGAGAAAAAAACCCACCCTTAATAAGCAAAGCTTTTTCTGAGGATACAATGTGTACACACACACACACACACGTCACTTTTGAAGAGCTATGAGAGTCTTTAGTGTCATTTACAAGCATTGCCTTTTACCATTAGATATCTATTTAGAATTGGTGACCCAAGGCTAGATAATCTTGTACAATGTAACAGCCTCAGTGGGAGTCATCATGGACTCAAGGTCTGCCTCCAACAAAAATATGGTGTCCCTTTACACAGACATGATCACTTAACAGAAAGTAATTTGCATTCTTGAATTAATTTATATTGCATTCCAATAGTTTCAGATAAGAATTATTCCACAGAATTGTTCCACAGATACAGAACATATATAATCTCCTTTACCTAACTTCCAATCTCTGAATAAAGGCAGTGATGATAAAAAGACATGACAGAAATAAAGAATAAGAATATTGCCCAAATTTACCTTTGCTTTGTAGCATTACTTTCAAGCTGGATGTGGGGTGTAGGAGATAATGGAATAGATATAAATGACTAATACCAAATTGTCAAAGGACTATAATTATAAAACAATATCTCAGTTGCATAGTATTTCCTTTTCAAGCAAGAATTTCTTAAGAAACAAACAAACAAAAAAACCAGTTCTCAGTATGTAAGCACACAATTTGTAAAAAATCAAAAGTTAATGTTTTAGAAAATTGTTTATTGAAACAAATGATTAAAGAAGATTATTTTACTAACAAGATATTTTCAAACTGGCAAAGATACTGACATTATATTCCATGTTTTATGGGCATGGTCAAACTGAAACCCCTGGACTTTCTCAGTGCAAGACCAAATGGAAATAGATTGTTCTAGAAGGCAATCTATCAGTTTTAATCAGAAGCTATATGAATAAAGCTATCCATTTAATAAATCTCAAGTTCTCTTCTAAAGAATTAATTAGAAATTTAAAGATTTATTGGAAAAATATTCAAGAAGTAGTAAAAAGTAAACATGAGTATCTTCAACAAAACAACAGTATACCAGTTATGGTAAATCCTTAGACTAGAATAATATGGAACCATTTAAAACACTCTTTACAAAATATATTCAGACCTGGGAAATGTTCATGACAAAGGCAAAAGGTAAACAATACATGATAATATATAAAATATTCACTGTTATTGGGAAAAAAGTTCCTTTGAGTGGAAAAATTACATGGTTAATTACATTAAAATGTTCATATTAGTTATTTCTGGGAAAAGTGTTATCTGATACTTTCTTGTTTTTCATTTTTCTAAATTCTCTAAAACATACATGTATTCGTTTCTTTCAGTAATAAGCTACTATAATCATTAAAAAAAACCAACCCAAAACCTAAGAGATAATGTTCCAAGATGATCGCATTATTCTCCACCAATGCGCTTGCCAGGGAGATTCACTCTGACTCCATACTCTCCTAATATAAAGCTGCAAAAAACTTTTTTTGAACCAACTCTAAATTAGTTTAAGGATAATTACTTAGTTAATGAATTATCCAAATCATATCACTACTGCCTTTCAGGAGGAAGGGAGGGAGGGAAGGAAGAAATAAATCTTTTGTTAGTCCACATTAACACCTGCTAGAAATTGTGAGCAAATAGAATACTTTAGAAAGAAAGATTGAAACTAGAACAAACATGAACTGTTGATTACAGACTTTAATGATCCAGATAATGGCTGTGTCCAGTAAGTATCAGACAGCAAACATTACTACATCTGGACAGAAGAGGTTAAAATAAATTATGAGGTACTTTTCAAGGAAGTAAAGTCACAAAATGAATTGAAATTGTAGTCTAATAGCCCACCATTCTCTATATTCAAAAGTATAGTTGACTGCTGTATGTGGAAATAAAAAGCAAACTACACTTATTTCAAAGATAGTGTAATTATTCAAATGGAATGTATTTGGATGTTCAATCATATATGGATATAATACATTCAAGTACACAGTTTTAGAATTTACAATTGTTTCTTCAAATAAATGAATTGTAAATTTCTTTCATTACATCAAGTTAAACAAGCTCATTTCATCTATATTTAAAAAATAAGCAGTGGGGAAATTAAATTCCAAAGCCCAAATAAAAATAGAGTGATATGTGGTATTCCAAGTAGTTATTTCTCACAAATTCCGCCTTCTTTTTAAAAAAAAATCATGAAGTTAAAACTGAAATAGGCAATGCAAATAAGACTTACTCTTGGGGGTTAAAATCCTAAGAATTTGGCAATAACAGAATATCCATATGTCAATAATTCTAAATTAATACAGTTTAATTAAAATATCTTCAAATGAATTAAAATAATAAAGTAAAAACAAAATATAAAATGAAGGATTCTGCATTTTTCATTAGTATAGAGTAACTATTACCATCTCTAAGTATTCTAGAGAGGACCTATGTTGTAAAATTAAAAAAATTCTAAAAAGAAGCATTTTCAATATAGTTCAAACAAAACTTATCTTAAAACTCCTTTGAAAAGTAAATGTGGTACAAGAGGTTGTGGCACTTTAATGGTAGAAATGCTGGAGCCACTACCTTTGCAAGCAAAGCTAAAGAACAAAGGACAGAAGACTGTCAGCAAACCCTAAAGTGACTGAATAAAACTGCTTTTAGAAACAGGGAAAGTATTAGGAAGAAAAAGAGAAAGGACAAAGTACTGTCCCTCAGATTAAAAGAAACAACTTTAGACATATTCTCTGTCTTTAAACAGAAGTAATTAAAAGCTAATATTGTAAGCCTAGAAGAAAAAGTAGACTACATGGCAAAGGTGAAGGTGGGAGAGAAGCATCCTGCTAACTTCCACAGCACTGTGAAATAAAAGGAGAAACGCAACAAAATGAACTTGACCAGCATCTTAAAAAAGGGCAGTGTATAGCGTTCTTTCCATTTTATATGCAGAATGGTAGAAATAAAAAGAGTAGAAATTATATATAATCTTGGCTGATTACTCAAAACAGGACTTGAGATTACTGGTTCATTTTCAGCCAAAAGTAGCCAAAAAGAAAAATAAATGTATCTAGATTATAGGAAAAAACAAGGCTAGACAAAAATTTAATCTGCAGGAAAATATCCTAAATTTTTATAAAACCAAGATACTGTCTTAAGAGAATATATCTGTTTGTATTTGTGCCTCTTCCTCTACCACTCATTCTTAATTTCTCATTCCCTCCCTATGACTAAATCACTACCATAAATGGTAACATAAAGATATATGCAATTTTTATACCATCATTAATTGAATAGTTTTATGCTTTCTATTCATTCATACAGTAGATTTGATATACCACTAATATACGCCCAAACACTAAAAAAACTTTCAAAGTTAACCTATTTCATGAGTGCCCTTAAACTGATCTCTTTCTTGTGATCAAAATTAGGTAGGACAGAAATAAAGCATAGAAAGACAATGAAATGTTTGGCTACTGATTTCACGTCTTAAAAAAGTAATCTAGGTGAGATTAAACATTGTATTATTTTCTTATTCCCCAAAACAGTTCTCTGTACTTCACCATCTCTGTCTCCCTTTCCTCTCGTTCTTAAAACCATTCCAGTCAAACTTTTGTCTTACCACTCCTATCATTTTTTTGCTCATCTTACTTGTATCAGTAGCATCTGACAAAGCTTAACCAATTCCTACTTTTTTTTCTTATTAGTTGTCATGTCTTATAACTCTTTTTTAATTTATAGGTTTCCTTTCATGTCTTTTTCTCCCTTGCAATTTATGTGTTGAAGAAACTTGATTGCTTAACAGTTTCTGATAGTCTTGGGGATTTTTCCGCTTCATTACCATGGTTCTTTACCATGTTCCTTTTTCCTCTGTATTTCCTGTAAGTGGTTAGGTTTAGAGGCTTAATCAAACATGGGTTGAGCTGACTTCACAGGGTCCCCTCCTTCAGGAGGCCCAATGTATGGCATCTCTCTCTCTCTTTGTGATGCTGTAGCTGGATGCTCAGATCCATTGGTTAGGTTGCAAAATGAGATATTCAAATTTGATCATTACTGCTTTCTTTTCTTTTTATTGTTTTAAAACAGCTTGAGATATAATTCACATACTATACAATTCATCCATTTTAAGTGTACAATTCATCCATTTTAAGTGTACAACTCAATGGTTTTTTTGTATATTCATAGATATGTGCAACTATCACCACACTCAATTTGAGAATATTTCATCATGTCAGGAAGCAACCCTGTACCCTTTAGCTATCATCTCCCTCTCTCTCGCCCACCTAAGCCCTAAGTAACCACTAATCTACTTTTAGTCTCTATAGATTTCCCTCTTCTAGACTTTCATATCAATGGCCAATTCCTCCTCCTTGAAAAACCTTCTTCACTTGGCTTCCCAGGCACCAGTTTTCCTACTATTGATAACCACTCCTCGGTCTTTTTGTTGATTCTTCCTCATTGCCTAAATCACTGAACATTGAAGTACCCTCAAATAAGGTACTCATACTACTTCTAATCTCTGATTACACTCCCTTGGAGAGATCTTATCCCATTTCTTGCTTAAATATCATATGTTGACAGCTACCAAATTTATATGCCTAGACCCACAATCTGCTGTGAACTCCAACTTGGCAGGTCCACTTACACGGCAAGTAATACCTCAAACTTAACCAGTTCACAACTTTGCTGTGAATCCAAAATTGACATCTCCACTTAGTATTTTTAGTAACTCTCAAATCAGGCTGGTCTAGAGGTCAACTCCTGGTCTTCTCCCCTGATCTTCTCCCATAAGACAGTTCCTCTGGTAATCTTCTCCATCTTAAGGAATGGCAATTCCACTCTTATAGATGCTTGGGGAAAAAACCTCAGTGTCATCCTAGACTTTTCTCTACCGTTCTCCACATGTAATCTATTGGCAATTCTATTTATTCCAGTTTCAAAATATGAACAAGATCTGGCTACTTCTCACTGGCTTACCACTATTTAATCTTACCTGGATTATTACAACAGCCTTCCTGATTCCTTATGTCTGTTCTCTACAAAACAGCCAAACTGATTTTTAAAAAATTTAAATCATATTGTGTCACTACTTTGCTCAAAATCTTACAATGGCTCCCAACTCCCAGGAAAAACAAAAATCCTTACAATGGTAAACGTGCTCTACTGAAACAGCTCTTCTTCACTGCTCTGAAATTATCTACTACTCCCCACCTAGACCACTGTAGTACAGCAACACTGGCCTTCTTTCTGTTCCTGGAACACTAATCGCATTCTTACTTCAAGACCTTTGAACTGTTTACTACACCTGGAATACTCTTTTCCTACATTTAAATATGGTGCACATCTTCATCTCCTTCTAGTCTTTGCTCTAATTCAGCTACTCAGTAAGGCATTGTCACCACCAATTGAAAATTACAACTCCCTACTCTAGCACCCCCATCCCATTTTCCTGCTTAGTTTTTCCCCAAAGCACTTGTCACCTTCATATATATGTACTTTTTTTGTCTGCTCCAGCATATAATATTCTAAGTCTCCTAAGAGGGCCAGAACTTCTTACAGTTTTGTTCAGAGTTTATCTCCAGTATGTAGAACTGTGACTGCACATGCTAGGTATCTGCTGAATAAATGAACAAAGGAGTGTCTCACTCCTTCTGCCTCATATAAAATAAGGAAATGAAGTTACTTTTTGTAGCTAATCAAAGTGACAGTTATATAAAAGTCAGATTTAAATTAAATCTGGAATGGTACTGAAGTGAGTTACAGAACTTTTAATCTTTTTATTGTGAAAAAGAAGTTCACAATAAAAAGTTCCCTGGTGATGCTGCTCTTTTTGGTCTAGGTAGCATACTTTAAGAACTTACTTTGAGGGTCATCCTATGAACTACAATATGCATCCTTTCAGTCTAACATTAACTAGTCCTTTTGCCACCTTCCTTGACAAAACAAGGACTTGAGAACATTTTAATTACATTTATTCTTCTGACTTATGTTATTATTGTCAAGTACTTAATTCTATGTGTGTATTAAGTCCCACAAGACATCATTGCTTTATACAGTCGACATGCATTTAGATTTACTGCATATTTACCATTTCTATTGCTTTCCATTCCTCTCTGCATGTCTTACCTTTGTCTTCATTTTCTGCTTTTTTTTCCTTCTGCCTTAAGAATTACCTTTAAATTTTTCTTTAGTGTAAGTCTGCTGGTGGCAAAATCTTCATTTTCATTCATCTAAAAATGTCTTTATTTTACCTTTGTCTTGAAAGATTTTCATTGGATATGGAATTTTAGATTGGCAGGTATTTTCCTTCACACACTGAAGATCTGGCTCCACTATCTTTTGATTTCTGCTGCTTCACTGAGAAGTTGGCTGTCAGTCTACTTACTCATCCTTTGAAGACAGTTTTTCTCTGCCTTCCTTTAAGAATCCCCCATTGTGTTTTATTTTCAGCAGTTTCGCTATGACGTGTCCTGCCACCAGCAGGGGTCACAGGATCAGGCGCAGTGAGTTTTGATCTAGCAGCTAGTTAGCTTTACAGAAGGATATGAGACAGGATATTCAGCGTGCACAGCATCTTCACACTCATCAGGAGGCCAAGCAAGTATTCACATGCACAGCTTCTTAGATCAAACCACACAGAGTGAGCACAGCTGCCAAGGACAGCTGAAGTGCAGGTGGTTCACCTCAATACAGAGGTGTGCCTTGGTTTCCTGCCAGTCTTGTATCGCTCTCATTGCATAGATGTAAGGCCAACATGTCAACTCACAATTCTCTCAGTCCAGAGGCAATACAGACGAGGGTTCATAATAAATTTAAGAGATAACTAGCTCTTAGCACATAACATTCCTTATTTGTCTTATTTCCACAGAAGGGTGCTATGAGAAGGCAGACCCAAGGTCCGATTTTCAGCAGGCCTAGGTCTGTTCAGGGTCCAGATCTGATATTAAATCTGTACTCACAATGTAGGTTTCAAGTCATTTATTCTCTGGGGTATGAAGGCTTATTGAATCTCTGCCTTACTGTCTTTCATCAATTTTGTAAAGGTTTCAACAATAATGATTTCTAATATCTGCTTTGGCTGTATTATTTCTCTCCCCTCCTTTTAGGTCTCCTATTGAATATGTTCAACTTTCTTACTTCAACCTCTATCTCCTTTCTCTTTTTTTTTCATCTCTCCATCTCTTCATTTTTTGTCTCTCCACGCTTCCTTCTGTATATTTTCTTCTAACTTTCCTAAAAGTTCATTAATTCTCTTTTCAACTGTGTCTTATCTTCCATTCAACCCATCCACTAAGTTCTTAATTTTGGTAATTATATTTTTTTAGTTCTAGAATTTTCATTTTAAAAATACTTCTAGGGGCTTCCCTGGTGGCACAGTGGTTGAGAGTCCGCCTGCCGATGCAGGGGACACAGGTCCGTGCCCCGGTCTGGGAAGATCCCACATGCCGCGGAGCGCTGGGCCCGTGAGCTATGGCCGCTGAGCCTGCGCGTCCAGAGCCTGTGCTCCGCAACGGGAGAGGCCACAACAGTGAGAGGCCCGCGTACCGCAAAAAAAAAAAAAAAAAAAAAAAAACTTTTAATTTCCCAATTGAAATTTTCAACCTTGTCTTTCATCTTGTCAGCATGGTTATTTTCAGGCTATGTGTTATAATATCCAGAGCTGCTGTGATTTTGTTTCTATTGTTCAATGCTTATACTAAATTTATTCATGTCGTCTTGGCTTTTCCTGTGTCTCTTTATTTTTTGTTGTGTCCTAGTTATATTTGCAATTTTGAAAAACGTAAAATTCTGAGATGATCTTCTTTAGAAGGTTTTCTTGCAGAGAGGATTTAATTTTGCATTTGTTAACACTAGCAATCTAAGATCACCTCAATTTACTCAGGATTGATATGATCTGAAGTTGAGTTGCAAAATCACTGGGGGCTTATCCTCTACTGCTTTACCCTAGACTAGAGCCCTTTGGGGACCTAAACCAAGGTAAGTTCACCCATATGGTGGTGAGCACTAGACTGCATTCCCTGTGCCCCCATGAAGCTACCATAAGTGCTCAGTCATTCTACCAAAATTGGCAAATGCTCCCAGGGGAAAAGAATACTCAAAAGCCAGGCTCACATTCCTAGACTGGTAATTCTTTTCTATCTTGTTTACTTTCCAATGACTTAAAACAGGTTTTGGTTTTTAAAATATATATATTGAATACTTGGTCTAACTTTTCCACTTCTACTTAGCAGGAGGGTTGGTCCAAATCACCTAGTCTGCCATTGCCAAAACTGAAGTTGAGTAATAGAACTGTAAACAAGATAGCTTAAATATACCTAATTAAACAGATGTCTTAAAGTAACCATCAAGTAGAATTTTTTGGTGTCAAAACTAAAACCAAGTCAGTACCTAAAAAGCTATTTTTAAAAAGATGACATTAATGCATGACTAATGTTCACAAAATCAAGACAATAAAAACGATTATTTCTTCATATAACTTATGAGAAAGCCTGCACTTTAAAATGTATAAATAAATAACAAGTTTGAGGAAACTGTTTTTTTTGGCAACCTAGAAGTGCAACTTGCTTGTTAACTGAATGTGTTTAAATATTCTTGTATAAATGTATTTTGTAGAGAGAAATTCTACCCTGAAATAGTATTTAATTAGGTATACATACAGGCCACTCTCCTCTCCCTACATCAAATTTTTTCCTTCTAATACAATACCAGGTTCAGCTGAATGTTTACTAAGCCTATATTGCATGTGACTAATAAGGAAAATGAGACACAGTGTGTTTTCTGGAGAAATTTCCAGTCCTATAGGAGAAGAGATAGAGATAATGTGATAATGCTGTAACAGAGGTATGCACATGATGCTATGGGCACACAGGGGAGACATCATGTCAGCATGAAGTGACATTCCAATTACTGTTCCATTTGTGACATTTCAATTACTACTTTCTAAAATGCCTGTTTCCTTTGGTGATGCAATACTAAGCAAAAAAGAAAATGTATATAACATATCAATTTATATTTTAAACTTAAAAAAACTTACCTGTGTACACATAAACATAATGCATTATATGAGACACCAAGGTGAAAAAACTGATATAAAAACTCACCCCATCTGGCAGTGCCCTCCAGCACACAGCGCTAACGAACTCATTTGTATCATCTTCTTTTCGGTCTTTGTCCAGAACACTTTTGACCGTATCAAACTTAAAAGTTAGCAAAGTCTTAGAAAGTCCTTTATAGTACAGGTAAAGAGAGTTGTTCTCACTTCCTGAAAAATATTTAAAAATAATTTTTTTAGAGTGGGAGAACTTAGAATTAGGATATCACATTCATAAGGTAACTATCACTCAATGTTTAAGTTCAAAGACTAATAATCTTTTATGGTAAAATATGAAAGACCAGAGCACAGGATTTCTTGGGAATCATATGAGAAAAGGATTCACAGAAAAAAACTTATACTTTCCTAACCTAAAGAAATAACCCACTGTCAAATGATATAACAATACTGATACAAAAATCATTTTAGCAGAGGTCTAGAGAAGAACCAGAAGTGTGTTATTATAGCATGATCTTGAATTACATTTATAAAGATTTTTATCTAGAGGGGAAGAAGAAAGTTATAGCACTTAAAAAGGCAGATTTTAATAATCTACAAAACTTATTTCCCATTCCCCAATAAAAGTTGAGTAGTCTAGAAACCTATATTTTTGAGCAGTCTATCAAAGTAAGAGATTTGCTTTGACAGGGTTTAGGTTCATATACCTGTAGAGACAGTCAACTTTACTGAATAAAAGGCCAAGTCACTTGAAAGTACTGACGAAAGTTCATATATTCAGGCATCAGATGTATTAAAGCATTTGAACAGTACCAAATTTGACTTTTCTACTGCTAATTTAAATTTGTATAAATTATCAACAATGAAAGTCCTAGAAAAACAGATCAAGACTACCCAAACAGACTGTTTATTGAAGGGAACATTATATAGGGGAAAATGAACATCAAGCTTTAGAAGACAAATGTCTCCAAAATTAAGATATCAGCAGAAACTAATATTTTCTGTCTTCTACATAACATCTATAGAAATTATATTTTACCGGAGAACAACTACAAAACGTATTTAACAATCTTATGCTATTTCATGTGGTCAGGGCTTGTGCTCAGTGAAGGAGAGAAGGACTAATGCTTTTTCTAATCTGAGGAAAATTCAACATGCTGTCTTCTGAATGTATAGATCATTTCCTGAATTGGTATGTAGTCTATTCCATTGAATGCAATTTCAGTGACAGATATCTATTTAAAAGTTCCAGGAAACGACAGTTTCACTTACCACAAGCTATATAATCTCCATTGGAAGCGAGGCCTACAAAGTTTTTTTCATTGATATGACCCTTGAAGGAACGTAGACAGTATGGCTTCCCTACATTCCACAGCTTTAGCTGGCTGTCTGTTGAACTAAGATAAACACAAAAAGTTAGAACAACTTTAAGATCTCATTACATGAAACCCATCACTACTAATTAGAGGCAATCCGGTTTGGTGGTTGAGAATGCAGACTCTGGAGCTAGACTGTCTGAGTCAGAATGGTCAATATGCCATTAGTTTGCTTTTGACCTTAGGAAAGTTATACAACCTCTTTGGCCTCAATTTTTTCATCAGTTAAATGTGAAATATAATGATTCCTATCTTACAGAATTAGATGAATTCTATAAGATACTGCAAAAATTAAATTAATTCATTCTAAATTCTTTCAATAGTACCTGGGCATGTAGGAAGTAACAAACATTAGCCATCACACCATCACCATCAAACAACAACAGAGCTCTATTGGCAGCTGTGCTTAATTTCAGTTGTTCCAGTTGATTTGATTTACTTTTCAACTGTTGAATTATATTAGTATACTGAATATAAACTATTGATATTTTCACAGCTTAGTTGTACCTACAGGGGTGGAATACTATGAATGGTTGAATGGTCTATATAGTTTATCTTAATAAAATAATACACAAATGCAGCTATTAATCAAAAAATAATTGAATATAAAAATCACTGCTAATCCTATCACACAGTCTTAGGATTTGAATAAAATATCAAGTTTTTGTTTTCTTCTGACTTTTTGTTACAAAAATTGGATCATAACAACACATATTATTTTGTAAAGTGCTTCTTGCTTGTTCAACAATTTGTTTTACATTGTTTATGTAAAATAAATATGTTTCTATATCTTTATTAACGACTACACAATAAATCTTTTCTCTTGCTCTAACATTCACAGAATAGGGCACCATGCTAAATGTTTTACATAGATTATTTTATTCAGAGATTCACAAAATAAGTAGTATTATTAGCTCCATTTCAGAGGTGAGGAAACAGATTTAGAAGGTTAAGGATATTTTCAAGGTACCACAGCTAGTAACTAGTAGAGCCAAGATTGAAATTGTCTTATCTCAGAGGCTATACTCCAAACACTTCTCTATTGCTTCTCAGCATTTTTCAACATAACATCTATTCTTAGACATTTATGGTTTTTTTTTTTGTTTTTTGTTTTGGCCATGCCACGTGGCTTGTGGGATCTTAGTTCCCCAACCTGGGATTGAACCCAGGCCCCAGTAGTAGAAGCGCAGAATGCTAACCACTGGACTGCCAGGGAATTTCTGACACTTATGTTGTTTTAAATTTGTTTTTTGCTCAACAATATTGCATTGAAAATCCCTTTATATGTATGTGTGTCTGTGTGTGTGTGTGTGTGTGTGTCACAGCCCAAGAATTCAGAGGCTGCAGCAATACGTATGTAGTTTAATATTACTTTTTCATATTTCCAAACATACTTGTGGGTAAATGTCTTACATACTTCTAACACAAATATGTCCAAGAGGAAAATCATCATGATTTATAAAAACTAAGAAGGAAAAAAGACTGGTGAATATACAAACCACAAATCTGCATTAAAATGGTCAACTAAAATTTCCAATTTATACAATTAAGTATACATATACTTCAACTAGTTGAAATCAAACTAATTGATTCAACACTTATAAGTCTGAAATTTAAGAAAAATACTTAACATATAATCATTCATATTTGAATCTGAATAAAATTTTAATTTACTGCCCATTATTACTCCTAAAGATGGGATACTTTTTGACTGGTTACCACTTAACTTAGATTTGTGAACTAATTTCCTCTATTAACTCCTCTTAGAAAGCTCAGCTCTCACTTTCTTTTTTTCCCTTTTCGTAACTCAATTCAAATTACCTTGTTAAATCAACTCAAATTACCAAGTTCTTATCTAGAGCAACCAGTATGGAGGCAGATGTGGTGGGAGATCCCAAGTATAAGGCACTGGCATTAATAATCTCCTAAGAGATATTAGAAACTATGTGAAAGAAAGAAAACAATGTACAATTAGGCTTGAGAAGAAATAATATGTATGAAAAAAAGGAGACTGAGAATGGGTATTTACTAGAATAATACAAAATAAAGAGAACAATGATATGGATAACAGAAAGAAGGGACTGTCTCAGTAGAAAAGCTTACTTAACAGTATTTTAGCAACTGAGATTTATTTACCTGGTTGACATCTTGTTTCCTTCAACAAAACAAAAGACAACTAACAGCTTATTTTATGATTCTCTAGTTCAGAAGGCTTCTCAAAGGATATTTGTCAGGTGTAAGCAGTCACATTTAGAAAGTTCTCTTCAAAACATATTTAAAACTCACCACGAAATCATTGGGAGATCAAATAACATGGAATCATGAAAGTCAACCAAATATTGTTGAAAACCAAAAATGATACTACTATACTGCAATATAGATCAATATATAATAACATATTAGCAGTCTTAAATAAATAAAACACTTCTCATTCTACTGCATCAACTATATTGCTTCTCTCTTTTTAAGGAGCAGGGGCTGAAATCCAATCTGAAGTTCAAATGTTTAAGGGGGTAACATTAAAAAATAGTATCATCTGGATTTTATTCACAAATTACATATAAAAGTGAGCAACACAGACTAGAATATATATGTATTTTAATTAGACAAGTTATAAAAATCTACTATTTAAGAAAAAGTGCATATACCACAGTGTTATTCTTCACAAAACCCACAGTGACATTACAAACTGGTAAATGATGGCATGTTAAATAAGCTCAACTTCTGAAAAGGGTAATACTCACGCAGAGACAATTTCCTCACCACTCACAAACTTTGCATAAGAGACTGCTTTTCGGTGTCCTTTGAATACCATGATTGGCTGTTTAGTGTTACGAAGATCATAGTAGTGAACACAGTGATCTAAAAAAAAACAAAACAAAAAGAGAAAAATGTAGTAAATGAAGAAATGGAAGGCAAAGCTTATTTTAACTGGTTTGGGTGTTTTTCATCAAATGTTTAAGAAACAATATCCCACCTATAACAGTCAGAAAACTAAGAGCAATGACTCATTTTCAAAGATAAGAACATACAGCAGGTTTTCTGTTTTGAATCTAGGAGACTATGGTTGTGTAAAAAAGTGTATATACATATGCCAAAGTCAGTCTGAAAGGGAGTTCCACTGATATTTCTTGAGATCCTGGCTCTAGAAACAGTATTAAGGATTCAAAATAACTGGAAAATTTTTAACGTATCCTTACATTTTCATGGCTTTACAAAAGTAATGTAAACATTTTGGGTTTCTGGTTAAACAAAATGAAATATAATTTTATTCCCCACATTTGCTTTTTAAAATACACTTTCTTGAGACACATTTTACATATAATAAAAATCTACTCACTGTAAGTACATAATTCAATGATTTTTAGTAACGTTACCCAGTGCTGCAACCAACACCATAAATCAGTTTTAGAACGTTTTCTTCATCCCAGTAAGATCCCTCGTGCACATTTACCACCCACCACCTAGGCAACCACTGTATTTTACCTCTATACGTTTGCCTTTTCTGAACACTTTATATAAATGAAATCATACAATATGTGACTTTTATGTATGGATGGCTTCTTACACTTTACATGATGTTTTTGCAGTCCATCCATGTTTTAACATGTGTCAGCAGTTTATTATTTTCTATTGCTGAACAGTATCCATTGCATGGATATACCACATCTTGTCTGTCCACTCACCAGTTTATGGATATTTGTTTCCATTTTTTGGTTATTGTGAATAATGCTGCTATAAACAAT
This sequence comes from Monodon monoceros, assembly GCF_005190385.1. NCBI lineage: Eukaryota > Metazoa > Chordata > Mammalia > Artiodactyla > Monodontidae > Monodon > Monodon monoceros. Next base: position 52,168,329 of record NW_021703774.1, on the reverse strand, counting down.
CGCATTCAAATCTTTGCATGGACATTTATTTAGGTCTCAGGTAGATATCTGAAAAGTGTAATTACTGTGTCACGTGATAACTCTGTGTTTAACTTTTTAAGAAACTGGTCACTGTACCATTTCACATTCCCACCAGCAATACATGATGGTTCCAATTCCTTTACTTGAGTTCTTAGAAAATTTTGGAAACACATCCGAAATGTGTTTTGCAAATATTTTCAACCTTTCTGTTGCTTATCTTTTTAGATAAGTACAGAAGTTTTGAACTTTGATAAGGTCCAATTTATCTTTTTTTCTTTCATAGAACACACTCTTGGTGTTGCAAATACGAAAACTGGCTAATCCAAGGTCTTAAAGATTTTTCTATTTTTTTTCTAACTGCTTTATTGTTTTGGTTCTTACGTTTAAGTCTGTGATCAATTTTAAGTTAATTTCTGTGTGTATGGTGTGAAATAAAGGTCTTAGGTCATCTTTTTGCACGTGGATGGATATGAATCCAGTTGTCCCAGTATCATTTGAGAACAGACTTTTTCCCCAATGAACCGCTCTGGCACCTCTGTTGAAAATGAATGGACTATAAATAAGGATTTTCTTTTGGATTCTTAATTCTAATCAACTGATCCACAGATGTCTTCTCTTCTGCCAGTACAACAATGCCTTAATAACTACAGCTTTGTAATTTTGAAATTGGGAAGAAAAAGTCCTCCAAATTTTTCTTTTTCCTCAAAATTGTTTTGCTCTTGTTTGCCCCAACTGGTATCACAGCCTTTGATAGTTGTGATACTACATCTGATTGTTTTCAACAATACCCTGGGTACAGGTCTTTTCCCATGGAGGCTCTGAATCAGGTCAAACGGAAACAACATCTTGCAAATGGAGCTTTTTCTTTTCTAGTGAGTTGTAAGTCAGGTCAAGTAGTGAAAGTGATCTGGAAATGGGGATTTTTGAGAAGCTCCAAAACCAGTTTTTACCCCAGTGGTGACAACAAGGCTGCTGGTTTTCAAAGCTTCCATAACTATAATGTTGGTTCATTTTTATAAATTTGCCAGTATTTTTGTTGCTTATATGGAAAAGTATTCCCACATTGCCGTTTATGTTTATTATTGTAATTGCATTAAGTGATCACCTCAAATGACAGCATTCAGCTTATCCTGTGGAAGTACAAATGTATAGCTGTAATCTGTTCGGCATGTGTTAGAGTAAAAATGGAAGAAAAAAGTCCTCCTTCATCCGCTGTGCTCATGTTAAATTTATCAGTAAAAGACAGTAAACTTCTCTCTTGCAGTAAATAATTCAAAATTGAAAAACATTTTAGTAAAATAAGTCTTTAATTTTTCAAGTTATCTGAAAATAATGATACTATAAAATAGCATACTACAGTATAATGATATACTACCTCATTCTCAGGCTAATAAAAAAACAAAAGGGGATGTAATATGTAAAAGATATAGGGGTATAAGTAAAGGTTAAATTATGTCATTGTGTATTGCAAAAAGATTTTTCAGTAGCTGGAATGAGAAAAGTAGTGTGGAGACTGAGTAAGAAATGCAGGTGTTTCTGTAGACATGGCAGCCTGAAAAGAAATTGTACTGCAGTACTCAGAACCAGCTTACCATGTGCGATCTATTTTCAGCAAAATATATACTAGCTATCACATTACTGTTATTATGTCATCATGTTGGGTTTCTTTTCTTTTTTTGGTTTTATATTTTCACTGTATTTAGTTAGAATCTGACTTGACTTTATAGTTGCTTTAAGAGCTAAGAACACACAAAGGTGATCTTCAGTTGTACATTTGTGCATATACTTTAGCAATATTATGATATAAATAGTTTAGGTAAGTAGGTTAAGTCCTCAATAATTTTCTTTCCTTTATAAAAGGGAAGTCTTTCTGAAGTGTCACTATAATTCTAATAGTCTTAATAATTTGAAGATATAATATATGATCTCATCTCTATTTTTCTTTTCCCCCTTTTTTACTTTGAAAAATTTCAAATCTGCAGAAAAGTTGAAAGAATAATACAATGAATACCTTTGTACCTTTCAATCTAGACTCACCAACTGTAAGCATTTTACAAAATTTGCTTTATTCTCCCTTCTAAAAACAAAAAGCACACGTACTTTTTTTTCCCCCTTGAACCATCTGAAACTAAGTTTTAAATATCAGGATACTTTACCCATAAAAATGTCAGCACCCAACTTCTAAAAAGAAGGAAACTCTTCAACAATATCATATGTCATACTCAAGAAATTAATACTGACATGAGAATATAACTTAATATGTATTCTGTATTCAAATATCCCAACTGTTTAAAATGTATCCTGAAAACTATTTAATTTTGCTAAAGGGTCACGCACTATATTTAGTTTCTACGACTGTCATTTTATATAAAACATTTTCATAATACTGTTATTTTTGAAGCATCTAGGCTACTTGTTTTGCAAAGTGTTCCACAAGTCTAAATTTGTCTGAATGTTTTCTCATTATTATGCTCTTATTACATAGCTTTGACAAGATTACTATAAAACTGATGGTCCTTCCTACTGCATCACATCAGGAGGCATATAATGTTTGTTCCATTGGTGGTCCTAAATTTGATTGTTTAGTTAAATGCCCCATGGCCTTGTCAATGTAAACAGAATCTGTTTCTTTTTCTTTAACTTTTTAATCAAACTATGCTACTTGTAAAACCATGAAGAGGAATACCAAGAAAGAACAATTTCCAGTACAATGAATAATTTTCCTATAGGGATACTAAAAAAAATAAACCAAAACAAAGCAAAACACCCAAACAAACACAGTTTCACCATTAATAAGGTAATCATTACTGATATGCTAAAATAATAGGGTGGAAATAATTTGTCTGGAATAGACGTAGAAATATCTTATTGAACTTAATGTTTAATGAACAGTTCATTACCTTCTACTAAAGTAAGAATAAATCAAGTATAACTGATAAGTCAAAGTTTTTAAATACAGTTTATGACACAGCCACCCTAGACTGTGTTCCAAAAAGCAAGAAGACAATATGGCCAATCAGAGATCAAACTGAATTTTTAAAGTCCTCGATACTATTTTCAGGTTTCCCAGATGCTTGAGAATTTATAAAAATTCTCAATGTTCCAGCTTTTGGATATCACCAAGATAGGGTTGGGATGAGAAAGCAAGTTGGAGAAATCCTTAGAAAGCATTCCTTAGGCAGGGCAAATAACTTTAGTATTTAAAAACACACAGGTCGGGCTTTCCTGGTGGCGCAGTGGTTGAGAGTCCGCCTGCCGATGCAGGGGACACAGGTTCGTGCCCCGGTCCGGGAAGATGCCACATGCCGCGGAGCGGCTGGGTCCGTGAGCCATGGCCGCTGAGCCTGCGCGTCCGGAGCCTGTGCTCCGCAACGGGAGAGGCCACAGAAGTGAGAGGGCCGTGTACCGCACAAAAAAACACACAGGTTCACTGGTTACTGATATTTATCTCATATAGCTATCATTACTGTTCTTAAAAACAATGATTAAATCATTTTTACCTCCTTTAAGCCTTTGATGATATCCTAACATACCACCTCAGAGATCTGAAAGAAAGCTAATCTTTGGAAACAGAAAGATCAAGCAAGTATAAGTTAAATAACACAAATGCACACGGAATACTTTGGAAGCATTTGCTTTTAACACCAGCTCTGAATCTGGTTGTTAGATCTTTGTTCATCATTTGAGAAAGAATCAGAAACTGTCATTGCTTATTTTTTTACCGTATATAAAACCCTAGAAAGACATATTAACTTTAGCCCACTATTATGTACGCTTTACTTTATGAGTCACCCCTCCTTACCAGTCTGCAAAAGATGCACAAGCAATTGTGATATTCTCCTAGTGTCACAGAAGTAGCAACTATCTATCTGTACATTAGAGATTAAGCCACAATCATCAAATCAGCAGCAGTTAAAAACAAACGAATAAGTTTTCCAGTTCTACACATAAGGTGCTTAGAAGTTAACACTCCATCCTAACAACAACTAAAAGGTAAACAGACTAAAAAATCAACAACTATTCTAGGATCCATAAGAGAGATGAGGGCCAAGGTCAACCGCTGACACAAAGATTGGAAAGACAAAAGCAGATTCAGGGAGTCATAGCTTATCAGAGCAGAGACTCACAAGGAGAAATTGCCATGGGGAACCAGAATCTGGGTATAAAAATTTGAACTGTAACAGGTGAATTGCTGAAGGCTCAGTGTGGACAAGTCTAAGAGTTAAAAATTCCAGAAGGATCCAGTCATAGGAGTCCTCCATAATTTTGTCAGATTTATTTCTAGAAGCTTGATCAGGTTCTTAAAGGCAGAAGGCAGAGGATTTTTAGAGCAGTGAAAATACTCTATATGATACTATGATGATGAATACATTTGTCCAAATCCACAGAACGTACAATACCACAAGTGAACTGGTGATTATGATGTGTCAATGTATATTCATCAATTGTAACAAATGTACCACTCTGGAGGGAGATATTGATAATTGGGGGTTATGCATGGGTAGGGCAGGAGGCATAGGGGAACTCTCTGTTATCTCCCTCTCAATTTTGGTGTGAACCTAAAACTGTACTAAAAAAAAAAAAAAAAGTCTTTAAAAAGAAGTCTCAGTTATGTATCAATATATTTTCTCAAAATTAAAAACAAAAACTCAGTTAAGAAAAAGTAGCAGAAACATTTATAATATCCTCCCTGGCTTAACTTACTTAGAACCTCAGGATATAAAACCGATTAAAGTAAGAGCTGCTCTGGTTAGAGCCCAAGGAGGAACAGGAGCCCTTTTCTAAGCCTCTTCTCTCCCTACATTTGGCTTTCCTTCCCACCTGCCAACTCTTGAGAAATCTGAAGAGACAGAATTTGAAAATTAATAATTTTATTATTGATCACTATGAAAAAATGACTTCCTTTATTTTTTCCCAAATTTATCTCTATTTATGGTAGGGAGAGAGTATATTAATGAATTTTTAATGCTTAATTCCAAAGTTCATGGGCAAATAAATACTTTTACAAATCGCTACTATGACCACTCCCAAATCCAGTTCAAAATATCAATAACACCTATTTTTTTCAATATCTATTTGTATATGTTCATGATTTGTTGGTTTTAATTATCTCTGATGGAAGAAAGTGTGTTTCCCCTAAAAGAGTTTCTCTTGTGCTGTCTCTAAAACTAGACCGGCAACAGGGAAAATATTGTTTAAATCTTCATACTCACTAATACGACCCAGTACAATGTTCTATACATAGACATTAGTGGCTAAACAATGATATCATTGTAAGCTTTATCACTTGGAAACGCAGAAAAATATGTATCACGTATAGAAAAGTCTTAATGTTTGTGTTTGTTATTTGAATTCATCTGAAAGTATACACAATGAATTACTTGTGGAATATATAGTTTTATTACCATACTGCTGTAATAGGTTACAGATAAACATAAACCACACAATCTAAAATATTCACAGTGGCTTATAAAACATTAAATAAGCACAAAATGTGGGCAAAATTTCCTGGTTTCACAGTTTGCCTTCTTTAGAATCAGTCTCTACATAATAAAATGTGTGCTAATTACCAGGGAAATTTAAGGATCTGTTTTCCTCTTCTGCTTAGTAAGTGATATTTTTTAAACAATTAGATTTTTATAAAATTATTCAAACATCATAAATCTAAATTCAGAGGCAATGTCTTGCAAATCTAAATGGCTGTAGAAACATAAAATGGGCATGCCCACACTAGAAATAAAAGACTGAAATACATACTCAAAATGCAGTAGAAAATTATTTCCTCAACCTAGTAGAAAATTATTTCCTAGTTTGCTAAGTTTATGTATAGCCAAACTAACCACCTGTAAAAATATGTGAATATTTACTTTGTGAGAATTAATTTGCTTCAGTCTTTACTGATCTGCTTTACTTCAATCTCTTTTCACAAAATGGTTGTCTAAATTAATGGTAGTAGGAAAGAACCAAAAGAAAAAAAAAAAAACTAAATAGTTTTTATACAGCATTTAGCTGAAAACTTTTAAAATTTTAATAAAATAACCCAATCAGGGGATTTGGTCTTTGAACTGGTAAATTTAATCTGTTTCAATTTACTGTGTTCAGATTAGTCAAATGTTTGGATTAACTCTCATCACCTTAGTTTTTACTTTTTATCCTGGCTTTTTCTATGGTTCTTCATTTCCTTGTTTCCTGCCTGCTATAGATTGAGTTCTTTTTAATACAGATTGAGTTTTCTCTCCTACTGTAGGTTTGGAAGTAGAGATTCTATTTCTATTCTTTAATGATTATGCTTAAAATTGTAGAATGAACGTATGACTTGAAGAACAAAGTTAATTAATATTGTTACACAGATTATACGAAAACCTTAGATTGTTTTCCATTTCATCAATACTCCTCCAAAACCTCGGTTACACTTTGTCCAAATTTTTACTTCCATCTTTTTAAAACATCCAAATTAGTCTCATTTTTCTATTATTGTTGTTGTTGTTTTATTCAGTCAATGCTAAGATTTACCCACATTTATGAATTTCTTTGCTCACAAGATTTCACTCCTTGTATTTTATTCAATTCTTGATTTAATTCTCTTCTTTTGTCTGTTTCTCTGTGGTGGGGGCAAGAAGAAGCAGCATCCTATGCCATGAAGTCAGTGGTTAGAATTCTCAGGGGTCCAGCTCCTCTCCACCACTCAGAGCCCAGGCTAAGACAAAGTTTCTGGAGATTTCCCCATGTAGATACGCAGATAGGCAATTACAACACCCTAGGTACACACTTCCCAGGTCCACATCACCTGTTCCCTCCCCACTAACTCTTCAATATCCAGGTCTCTGGACTACTGAGGCCAGCAACTTTCCATCACCACCAGGCAACATAACTTCAGCTCACATGTTTACTTCTCTGGTTTTTATATTCTGCTTTGTTTGTGACCCTTTGTGATTTCAATACTTTATAAGCTATGCATCTAAAATAATATTTTATATATTTTATCTAAAATAATGATTATGTAAAATAAATAAAATGTTTATTGGCAGAAGATTTTCAGTTTATCTAGTCTATCACACTGTTAGAACCAGAACACCCTTTTGAGAATTTTATTACTTCAATTGGTATAACCATTTGTGGCAAGTTTCAAAATAAAAGACTGATTAACCCTTCACTACGTCAAGTAACTACTTTTCTGGTGTATTTCACAGCTGTCCCTCCATTTCCAGAGGTACTTTCATCCAACCCAGGGTATTATTATTAATATAAAGTATATTTTTATATTAAGTGTCTTTCTATAGCAGTAATATAATAGGTAGACTCCATGCAAGTAAATGATTGAAAACTAATCTAAAATGGAGAATTTAAGTGCAAAAGATAATGTAGATTTGGGGTTCAGTCTATTTAATGACCTCCTTTATGCTTTTTTTAAAGTCATAATGAATCCTATTATCTCAATAATAACAGTTCATAAGAAAAAACAATTTGGTTTTTCTCTTTTACTAGACAGATTTGGTCCTTATGTTTTGCTAAATGCTATTAAAACAGAGACTTAGTATTTTAATTCAGTTATGTTCATCAGACAAAAACAGCTTTCTTACTATGACATATAAAGGGTCTTCATTATTTAGCCTACATCTGCATTTCCAAATTCTTGTTCCACCAATTCAGGAACCTGTAAATATTTTTAGCATAGTTATTCTTGTCCCAGGAGAAGACAGAGGGGTACACATGAAAATGATATAAGGAGCAATTTCAGAATACAAATGCTTGGTCTCCTCTCTGAAGATTCTAATTCAGTAGGTCTATGATAGGGCCCAGACATGAATAATGTTTCAGCTTCTCAAAAAAGACTGATATGTCTCATAATGTAAAAACACAATTCTAATGCTATTTTTTACAACATACTATAACTTATTTGCTTGTCTGCCTTATCTAACTGTAACATCTTGAGGGGTAGGATTATTTATTTTTGTATACATAGTAACAAATACAAAGTTATTTTAAAAATAAGTGTTTGTGAAGTTAATAATTCAATGATATAATTCTGATGAAAAGAATTCCATATCCTGATTCATGTGATAGAGGGGGTAATTTTTTTTTTCTAATGGCACATGGTCTAGTTCCTCTAATCACTATTTACTTTCCCTTTAGGGACTATAAGAAATCTTTAGATATATGTTACACATTGGATAAGCAGATCTGTAATTAAAGTGGAGACTACAAAGTTCATGTGCTTAGGCTGATCAGTATCATAACATTCTATTTGTGGATCCGGAGTGCAGCTAAGTATCACTTACCTGGTGGTCTCACAAGATGTTTCAACCCAGAATGACCACAGCTTCCTAATACTAACACACCCCTACTATGTGTCTTCTAATATACTTTTATTCAGAATTCAGTATTCTAGAGTTATACAAAATCAAGTGGCTGCTTTTGTTTCTATTTTCTGCAATTTATATCTGGAATAGAACCATCTTTTTGTATCCATGCATCCATCCTCCACCTAACCATCTGTCCATCCATCCATGCAGGTAGGGTTATTAACATCTTAAACTTATCACAGTTCCAGAGCTAATTAAACCACAGTTTTTGGATGCTTGAAAAATCTTTGTTTTTATTTGTAAAAAAAGATTTTTTGGCTGGATATAGCATTAGGGGTTAAAAAAACTTTTTAGCACTTTAAATGTGTGGTAGGTCCATTGGTTTTTGGTCTGTATAGTTTATAATGAGAAGGTTGCTATAACTTTTATCTTTCACAGTATATTTCTCTGTCTTCAAGATTTCTCTTTGTTTTGGACATTTTGACTATGATATACCTAGGTATTTTTTGTCTGTTTGTTTTTATTGTGTTTGAGGTTCTGTGAACTTCTAGTATCTAAGGTTGGTTACCTTTCACCCATCTTGAAAAATTCTTGATCTTTATCTCTTCAAATATTTCTTCTTTCCTTTTCTTTCCTTCTGCTTTTACAACTCCAATTACAAGTATGTTTGACTGTTTGACATTGTCCAGCAACTCTTTGCTACTGTGTTCTGTCTTTCCCTCCCACTCTTTTCTTTGTGTTTCACTCTGGATAATTTCTATTGACCTATCTTCAAGTTCATCTAGTTTTTTCTTAGTTTGTATCCAACCTGCTGATAAGCACATCAAAGAAGTCTTTGTTTCCGACATTAAGGTTTGTATTTCTAGTATTTCCATTTCACTTTTAAAAAATACTTTGCATTTCTCAGGTGAAATTCTTCATCTTTTCAAGCATGTTGTTTATCTTTCCCACTGGATCCTTTAACATGTAATCATTTATTTTAAAATTTCTGTCTCATACCCCAACATCTGCGTTATCTATAAAACAAATGAGTCCTTTGAGTCTTGACAACAGGATGCTTATTCTTACTTATTTGTATACCACATACTTTTAAATTAAAGGTAAGAGATCATACATAGAACAGTAGACTCTGAGGTAAACAGTATTTCTGCCTGGAAATGAGTACCTCTTTTTCTGTCAGGCAATTAGTGTGATGGAATCAACTATCCTAGTCAGTGGCTGAGCTGAGTTTTGGTGTTGGTTGTTAAGCTCACTGTTGTTAAGCGCATCACAGGCTTCAAATTTTTCCAGCAATGAGCTGTCATCACTTTGTGCTTAGTGTGGTCCTGGGGCAAGAGAAACTCTTCTCAGTATTCCTGCTCTACTGTTATTTTTCAACAATTCCTGCATGTCTGAGCCTAGGAGAGGGTCTTTCTCCATGTTACTGCCCCTCCCCTGGTGGTAGAGGACTCTTTCTTGTTTTTCTGGTGATAGGATTCTGTTTGGAGAGGGGTTCTCAGTTCTTCTGTTCCATCATGAGTCCTAGGAAGGGTGCAAATGCCTGAGTTTCTGGTATGGGGCTTCTTAAGCATTCCAACCCCTCACCATAATGGCAGGCAAATTCTACATAGCATCTGAGGCAGGTCTTAGACAAGAGAGAGTTTTCATGCCACTCAATCAGTAGTAGTAGATCTCTGCTTTGTATGATGCAGGATCCTGAGCCCAAGAAGTTTTCCTGCTTCTCTCCTAAGAGCTTAAAGCTTCTGCTCGATATGAGAAGAGGGTCTGGAGAAAAAGGTGATATTTTGTGCTGGTCTTTCATCAGGAACTCATCACTTCATGAACTTCTGACTGTCACTGACGCAGGTTACTCTCTTGCCTCATTCATTTTGTGAGCAGCCAGTGGAGGGCCATGGAGAAAAGCTTATGAGTAAGTGTGCATTCCTCTTTTGTTCTGGACTTCTAATTATTCTACACTGCTTTGCCAGCCCACACTTGGCCTTTAAGAATGCATTAACATTTTAGCTCATTTCTTCCTACCAGCTTCTATGGTGGCTACTTCTTCCTCTTGTGGTCTGCAAATGTTCATACGTCCTATCTTTCCTTGGAGGGGCTTGGCATTCCTTGGAATTCAGTTACCCTGCCTTGTGACTTCAGCTCTCTGACAGGCAGGGGTCAAGAAAAGTTATAATTTTGTAGCTCATATAGTTTTTCTGTTTTTAAGATGAGGGTAGCATTTCTCATGGAAGAGAAAAAGAAGGAAGGGGAGTTGAGAGAAAGCACTAGAGAACATGAGCAAGCAAGAGTCAGCGCATGTACAGGCAAGGAAAAAAGTTTCTGAGATTCTGAACTTCTTTCTACAACCACAGATGGTTCTACAATAGTTGAGAGAGTTCAAGTTTTCAGATTCATGCATGAATTTATGAAAAAATCCACATCTTACTAAAACTCCTTGATTTATATCATAAAAATACATATTTATTTACAATTAAAATATTTAATTTTTTATTTAATGTTGTGCAATAACTCATTTAAAGACTAATCTAACAATGAAAGCATTTAGCACCTGATTTTTGACTAGTAATAGCCACTCATTGATTCTCTGCCACCTACAATGATCTATCTATATCTGTCCCAAAATTAACTAACCAAGTAGACTTCTAATTTTTTTTCTAAAAGAATACTAAAAAACTATACCCTCATAAATTTTTAAATCGATGTCTAAAATTTTTCATCATTTGCCATTTATAACATATTTAAATGACATTTAAAAATATGAATTAAGTATATCTAATGAAATCTAAACATCACAGTAATTTGATGTCAAACATCATCCACTAAAAAATATACAGAAACAAGATATTCTTTAAGAGTGGAAAACTTCACGTAATCTTTTCCTTGAATTTCTATTTTTGTTCCCCTTGCAAAATAAAATGTATCCCATAGATTTTATACTGTCTTTTTTTTTTTTTTTTTTTTTTGCTGTACGCGGGCCTCTCACTGTTGTGGCCTCTCCCGTTGCGGAGCACAGGCTCCGGACGCGCAGGCTCAGCGGCCATGGCTCACAGGCCCAGCTGCTCCGCGGCATGTGGGATCTTCCCGGACCGGGGCACGAACCTGTGTCCCCTGCATCGGCAGGTGGACTTTCAACCACTGTGCCACCAGGGAAGCCCTATACTGTCTTTTTAGGCTAAGTCTTATTTAGCATTCTCTCTTCTTTGAAAAAACGATGTATATAATACAAACATTAGTTTTCTGTGACCAAAATGCTCTAATTGTAAGATATTTTCTCCATTTGAGTTACTATTAAAATTATCAGTATACAATTGATAAAAAACAACAAATCTTGATAATTATTAAACAAAAGTAATATTTTATTAGAAATACAGGTTGTGGCACACCCTCTCCCTCTGCCTTTTGTACTGACTGTGTTCTGGTAACTACAAATGAATATTACCTACTCTTAGAATCCCATTCTTATTGTTCAGCATTAATTCTATTCCTATAGTTCATTTATATATTTATACAGATATAGTCATAGAAATGTAAAATTTCCTCACAGTAATGTCATTCAATTTTTTAAATCCCAAGTTTGTGCCAAAAATCACACAGCCACTTATTATCAAAAATATTTTTAATGATCTGACATCTTTATTGGACCAGTCTTTACTTTTTTATTGAATACAAAGAACTAGAACCATCTACCTAGTAATGAAGAGTATTTTAAAATCAGAATTTTTGCAAAGTACTAAAACGGGTTTACCAACATCAAATCAAATGTGCAGAAACACAATCCCTTATCCCAAGCACTTGGGGCAGATAAGTTTCATAATTCTGAATTTTTCAGACTTTGAAAGGAAATACGCTTCATATTATGCAACACTCCAAGTAAGGTCTATGTCCACACTCTGTAATCAAATACATTAATATTTCTACTGGAAAACTTATGAACAATTACATGAAGTAGGACATATAAAGCTAAGTAGCTCTGCTCTGTATCTAATCACGCCATCAAATGAAAATGAGTTTTTGGTATTCAGAGCTTTCTAGATTTTCAAATCGCAGATAATGGACTATGGACCAGTATTAATTATACCTGTTTATTTGTCCAACTGAAGTAAGAAGATCTACGTTCAATATTTGGTGCTAATGGCTTCTTTGCTTTGCTCCCATGGAGCTTGAGAATAAGGAACAATGCAAACGTTTTTTGACAATACTCAGAAGAAGAAAAAAGTCCTTTAAAGACAAAAAAACTTCACCCACTTTCACTCTCTTACTCAACAAATACCTAAAGTAAAAGAACTCAAAGTACAAAATATATTTTTTCTAATGCCATGTTTCTTAATAGAAATACCTGTAAGACAAAGGATGACAGCAAGTTACTCTAGTAACATTTAGAAGAAACATCCCTTTGTCAGATAATCCTGAGGGTTTTACAACCTGGTAAAATGTACGATGTTAAGGTTCACGATAATGAGAAATATGTTTTTCTCTTGTAAAACAGAAAAAAGCTATTATAAAAGTTGAAATATGGGGACTTCCCTGGGGTTCCAGTGGTTAAGACTTCACCTTCTGGGGACTTCCCTGGTGGCACCTGCCAATGTAGGGGACACAGGTTTGAACCCTGGTCCAGGAAGATCCCACATGCTGCAGAGCAACTAAGCCCGTGCTCCACAACTACTGAAGCTTGTGTTCCAGAGCCTGCATGCCACAAATACTGAGCCCAAGTGCCACAACTACTGAAGCCCGTGCTCCTAGAGCCTGTGCTCCACAACAAGAGAAGCCACCAAAATGAGAAGCCTGTACACTGCAACGAAGAGTAGGCCCTGCTCCCCGCAGCTAGAGAAAGTCCACACACAGCAATGAAGACCCAATGCAGCCTAATTAATTAATTAAAAAAATTAAAAGACTTCACCTTCCAATGCAGGGGGTGCGGGTTCGATCCCTGGTCGAGGAGCTAAGACCCCCACATGCCTTGTGGCCAAAAAAGCAAAACAAAAAACAGAAGCAATACTGGAACAAATTCAATAAAGACTTTAAAAATGGTCCACATCAAAAAAAAAAAAAAACCTTTAAAAAAAAAAGTTGAAGTGGAAAAGGAGAACTGGAATGATACCTCAGGCTTCACTATCAGGCATATCAACTTATGTATGAAATTTGAGGACCTAAAAGTTGATGTTCTTAAATCTGTAAGTTTCTACACAAACCCTAAATGCTTTTAGTGCTCCATCAGGGTTTTCTTACTCCAGTTTGGAGACCTTTGCTTCAGATTACATGTCAAGTATTTAAGCATGTACTTCTATATGTGAAGATTTTATAAAGCATGTGCCTAAAGGTAGCAGAGTATTTTTACATAGATTTTTTTTCCTGTGCTTTCAGAGAAGTGGAATCCAGTGAATGTGATATAGTTGGCTAAAGTACACTGAAACTCTAAAAGTAATGATTTTTTATAAATAGAAGATGATTAGAGCCTTGATAATTATGTAGAGAAATAGCCTTTATTCATTCAATATCATAAAATTTCCCAGAACAGTGTACTAATTAGCCATTGCCACAAAATTGCTGTGTAACAAACTATTCTAAATTTTAGTAGCTTAGAACAGTCATTTATTTTCACAGATCTGAGGGACAGCTTAGGGTTAGCTGATTTCAGTAGAGCTTATTTATTTGTCTGGAGGTTGGATGATTTGGCTGGGGCAAGTCAGTACCACTCCAAGTGGCTTTCTTCCTCCCCCTGGAACCAGTAGCTAGCTTGAGTAAGTTCTCTTCATGGTGATGGCAGAGGGGAAGAGTAAGCAAGCCCAACTGTGAAAGCATATTTCAAACTTCTGGTCAATTTCACACCTAACCATCACTTGGGCCAAAGCAAGTCACATGGCCAAGTCCAGAGTCAGGGTGGAGTTGTTTCCCACAGTGGGAAAGCACTGTTTAGTGTCAAAGTACATAAATACAGGGAAGGATAAAGAACTGAAACCAAAAATGCAATTTAATATAAATATTAAAATCTGAAACAAATCTTTCAGCATCTTATAATAGCTTAATATTAATAGAGACCAATTAAATTGGCTCTTGGCTCTGTTGTTAAAGTAAAATTTGTAGAGTCTAAAACACAGTTTATATAGCTTAAGATGAATTCAGAACCACTAGAGGAAGAAGTGACTCTTAAAATACTAAGAGGTGCAAGCACTGAATTTATACCTTAGACAGTCACAGAAAGATGAAATAATTATCACTAAACAGAAAGAAAGCTAGCTTAGATAGGATTTCGAGCTTTTGGTTTGTAATACTGACATGCAATCTATATGTTCTATTTTAAACTAAGATCTCTAGGGGGATAAAGAATAGTCACATTTTATTTAATTCAATTAAGCCCTTTAAGATAATATTTTAACCATGGTCTCTGTCTAGTGATATCTAACTCAGACACTAGTACCTAAATTTTATATTTTCTGGAGCAGCCCTTTATAATATAGCCTGTTCTCCAATCCTCATTCTAATTCTCCCACTAAAGAAATAATCTATAAATTACATGATTCATCACTCTACTACTGTGTTAAGTATCAATATATTAAAAAAAAAACTAACCTTGCAAACAAAATGTGAAAACACCAAATAAATATTTAAATTCAGAAAAAATGATTTCAATTTTTTAACATAGGTTTTTCAAAAATATTTAAAGTATTTCATATGACAGATTTACAATGACCTACAACAGTAAGCCACATTTAGAAGTCAATTTTTTAAAACCTCAATGAGGAAAAACACATTTTCTGGAACGATTTAAGTAAATCACATATATCAGGACGTAAAAACCTTCTCTTATTGAGTGAGTATCTGAATAAACAATGACAATCTTATCTATTCTGGCATTAAGCTTATTCTAAAAATTCCCTTAAACATAACCCATCCTAGCTGTCTGTAGGTGCTTGCAGAAAGGAACATAAATGATGTAGCTGAAACTGAAGTGTTAGTGGCTTACTGGGAAGAGAAACAACAAAAATTGATGAAGTCTCAATCTTTTATTAAAAAAAAAAAAAAGAGAGAGACTACCATGTATTTTTATTCACTTAAACCATTTTCACTTATAACTGCCAAAAACTCAATTATAAGAAGTTTCTATTGTAATATCTTAAAAGTATTTAATGATATATTTTATGAATTTTCTATATGCTAAATTTTTAGCATTTGTTTAAATTAGTCTACATCTTTTCCATCTTTTAAAAAAAAAATTCTTTCTGATTTGGAAAGTAGCCTGCATATAGACGGTTTATAAACATGTGAAAAGTTTCAACATCTTTGTAACTACTACAGTGATTACAACTACAATATTAAAGCCTCCTGTACATCACATTTTTTTTTCCTCCTTCTGAGAGGTAACTGCTATATTTGAAGTTAGAACAATTATTTCCTTTTTTTTTTTTTAGTGGTTTGACCACATATTCCTATGGTCAATGTACATATTCCTAAACACTGTAGTTTGTTTTACATGCTCATGAATAGAATTGTACTGTGCATTTTTCTGTGACTTTCATTCAACATTTATTATGCTTGTTACTGATCCACATCAGTTCATGGAGCTGCAGTTCATTCATTTTCACTGTTGAATACGTTCTACAGTGTGAATATGCAACTACATACATTATTTAAATACATGTTTCTCTAGGGCAAGGTTTCTCAAACTTTGGAGTGCATAAGAATTACCTGGGGAGCCTGTTAAAAAACAGGTTCCTGGGGTCCACCTTCAGAAATTCTGATTCAGTAGGTCTTGGTCAGGGTGTTAGAATTTGCATTTCTTACAAGCTCCTAGGTGATGCTGATGCTGATGCTGTGCAGAATACGCTTTGAAGAGCAAAGCTGTAGGATGTATTTATCATTTCCTTATTTATTTGAAAGAGTTCTTCATGTAATATAGATATGAAGATTTCTGTCATTTATATGTGTTCTACATATTTTCTCCCAATTAATGACTTTTTTTTTTCCAATTAATGACTTTTTAAGGAATTATTTTCCAGGTATTATTTGGTAAATAGAAGTTTTTAATTTTACTGTAGCCAAATTTATCTACCTTTTATTTATGGCTAATACTTTTTGTATCTTAAAGCCTTCCCTATTACAAGATCATGAAGATATTCTCTCTTAACTCATTTTCTAAATACTTTATATTTTGCTATTCACATCTAGGTTGTGTGGTGACCTGGAATCGATTGTGTATTGTATGGCGCGTGAATTACGACATCATTTTCCCACACCAATTGTCCAACTATGAAAATTCCATATTTTCCAAACTCCTATGCAATATGATCTTTGCCAGGTATCAAACATCCATGCATTTGTAAGTCTATTTTTGGTTCTGTTCCACTAGTCTATCTATTCCTGTGCCAAAATAAAACTGTTTTCATTTGTCTTTCCTTATCCTTGTTTTACATGTGTCTCTTGTAAAGAGTATATTATTGCATTTTGAACATTTTAACTAGTCTGTTAATCTGCACCTTTAACTTGCAGCTGTTAAGTCGTTTCCATTTACAATAATTAGATACATCTGAATTTCTATCAGCTTATTTTCTGTTTTTTAGCTATCCCAAATTTTCTATGCTTCTCCCCCTTTCCATTCTCATTTCCTTTATGATTAGCCAAATATTCTACTCCTCCCCCCTGACCCCAATAATAATTTGAATTTTGTGCTTTGCTTCTATTATTTTAATGATCTTTCTAGAAAGCGTATCATGTATTTCGTACTTTCCCGTGTTTGTAGTGACTGCTCAATATTAGTTTCAAAAAAATGAATGATCATGTCTATCATATTAGTAACAACCGAATAATAAATGCCTGACTTTAAAATATCTCTGCATTTAATATGAATATAAAATTTCCTGTGAAGCCCTTTTTTTTAAAAAGATCTAGCTAAACGACACTTACAGCCTGGAAGGCAAGACAGACATAAACAGGTGAAAGATTTACTAGGTGCCTCAAAGTTGTTCTTAAATTCTAGACTATCAAAAGTAGATTTTACAACAAAATAATAGAATAGTTTGTTTCTTGAATATTGGCGTTATGCATGCCACTTCCATTTGCATTCAAACCGATTACTTAGAAACTTGAAAACAAAATGTCCTTGATGTAGTATAGGTAACTGAAACACATGTTCATGAATGCTCTGATGCTAATTAAGATTTATTAAATAAATATTCAGACATTTAATTTATTTAAATGTGAAGGAAAAGACATCCCCACTGGCAACCACTATATAAAATAAAAAACAAGGCAGATTTATGAACCTAACAAACCTAAAATATTTCCCATTAAATAAAGAAGACAGAAAAAATGTTTAAGATATCCTGAGCACTTACATATCTATCAAGTTTCTCCATGTTACCTCTATAAAATGAAACTAAACCTAACACCAGGTTCTTAAGTTGAAAGGGATGAATTATATTTTGGGGACAGATATAGGAGGAAGGCATGGAAGAGCAGAAGGTAGTCCAAAAATTCACATCAGAGATCTAAAGATAACCTAAAACTATGTGTATTTTACATAATGTGCATGTTCATCTTTTAGAATCCATCTTGATTCTTAAAAACAACAAATATTCTAAAAAAGAAAAATATTTTTGGTCATCTCCACAAAAAAAGCTCCCTATCTATGGAAAGACACTTGTAAAAGTATTTTAAGAAGTACCTCTGAAGAGACAGTTTAATGATGTGTGATCAAGGGGAACTTAAGCTTTATCTGTAACATATCAAAGTTGAGACTGAGGATTTAACCTTGTACTACTTGTATAATTAAATATAAACAATTTTTAAATGATTACATACATTTTTAAAAGTGGAAGATACATATGTAAGATACGTAGTCTCAACTTTACTGAGAATCAAGAAATCTTTATGAAAGACGAAGCTTTATAAAAATTCTTCTCAGTGAAAATTTTCAAAGAATAAACAACATAAGTCAAGTATAAGGAATACTGACGGCAATCATGGAGCGCCTAGAACAGAAAGCAAAGGACTCTGTATTTATTCTTTAAACAATAAGAAACCACTGCAAGTTTGAGAGTCAGGAAAGTAATATCAGTACTTAAAAATTAATTAATCAACAAAACCAAACCAACCAAAAAGGTTATTTTTTCCTTTTGAAGACTAAGAGTTATCACATATCAAATCACAAAAACTAGAAAGTATTGAAAATGGGAAAACAAATGGTATATGTTTATGTGTATGAACTGTTTAGTTTGCTGACAGTAACAAAGAGTTTACAGCAACCAAAACTGAAAGTGTTTGTTGAGAACACAGTTTAAATAGAATATTTCAGAATTCCTGTTTGTTTGTTCTAGAAACATTATTCCTTCCCAGTGAATATGTTATTAGTATAAATATCAATCTTGAACCAGAATAATATGAATCTTACCTTTGATTTATATCACTAATTTCTGGGGGGAAAATCACAACTATTATTACTTTAAAGAATATAACTTAGGAGTACCCACATTTCCTATCTGTTATACTAATTACAGTTTTAAAACTTGCAAAATGCTTCAAGTTAGTGAGCAAGCAACTCTACCATTCTATTAAAACCACAGATGGTTAGTAGTTCTATTTATTTTAGTCTTACAATGTTCTCTCAAACTGGCTTTAGAGAAGATGAATTGAAAAGAAATGGTTTTTCTACCTTTTTCTACTCAATAAGAAAACATCATGTAGTAATCAACTAACAAGACAATTAATAAACACCTTTACCGTTAGGTCAAAAAACTTGCTCTGCTGAATGGATACAAAAACAAGACCGTATATATGTTGTCTACAAGAGACCCACTTCAGACCTAGGGACACACCACACACAGACTGAAAGTGAGGGGATGGAAAAAGATATTCCATGCAAAAGGAAATCAAAAGAAAGCTGGAGGGATTCCCTGGTGGTGCAGTGGTTGAGAATCTGCCTGCTAATGCAGGGGACACGGGTTCGAGACCTGGTCTGGGAGGATGCCACATGCCGCGGGGCAACTAGGCCCGTGAGCCACAACTACTGAGCCTGCGCGTCTGGAGCCTGTGCTCCACAACAAGAGAGGCCGCGATAGTGAGAGGCCTGTGCACCGTGATGAAGAGTGGCTCCCGCTTGCCACAACTAGAGAAAGCCCTCACACAGAAACGAAGACCCAACACAGCAAAAATCAACTAATTAATAAACTTCCACCCCCAACATCTTCTAAAAAAAAAAAGAAAGAAAGAAAGCTGCAGTAGCAATTCTCATATCAGACAAAATAGACTTTAAAATAAAGACTATTACAAGAGACAAGGAAGGACACTACATAATGATCAAGGGATCAATCCAAGAAGAAGATATAACAAATATAGATATATATGCACCCAACATAGGAGCACCTCAATACATAAGGCAACTGCTAACAGCTATAAAAGAGGAAATCGACAGTGACACAATAATAGTGGGGAACTTTAACACCTCACTTACACCAAATGACAGATCAAACAAACAGAAAATTAATAAGGAAACACAAGCTTTAAATGACACAACAGACCTGATAGATTTAATTGATATTTATAGGACATTCCATCCAAAAACAGCAGATTACACTTGCTTCTCAAGTGCGCATGGAACAATCTCCAGGATAGATCATACCTTGGGTCACAATTCAAGCCTCAGTAAATCTAAGAAAATTGAAATCATACCAAGCATATTTTCTGATCACAACGCTATGAGATTAGAAATCAATTACGGGGAAAAAAACGTAAAAAACACAAACACCTGGAAGCTAAACAATACGTTATTAAATAACAAAGAGATCAATGAAGAAATCAAAGAGCAAATCAAAAAACACCTAGAGACAAATGAAAATGAAAACACGACTATCCAAAACCTATGGGATGCAGCAAAAGCAGTTCTAAGAGGGAAGTTTATAGCAATACAATCCTACCTCAAGAAACAAGAAAAATCTCAAATAAACAACCTAACCTTACACCTAAAGCAACTAAAGAAAGAAAAAACAAAACCCAAAGTTAGCAGAAGGAAAGAAATCATAAAAATCAGAACAAAAATAAATGAAATAGAAACAAAGAATGCAATAACAAACATCAATAAAACTAAAAGTTGGTTCTTTGAGAAGATTAACAAAATTGATAAACCATTAGCCAGAGTCATCCAGAAAAACAGGGAGAGGACTCAAATCAATAAAATTAGAAATGAAAGAGGAGAAGTTACAACAGACACTGAAGAAATACAAAGCATCCTAAGAGACCACTACAAGCAACTCTATGCCAACAAAATGGACAACCTGGAAGAAATGGACAAATTCTTAGAAAGGCATAGCCTTCCAAGACTGAACGAGGAAAAAACAGAAAATATGAACAGACCAATCACAAGTAATGAAGTTGAAACTGTGATTAAAAACCTTCCAACAAACAAAAGTCCACGACTGCATGGTTTCACAGGTGAATTCTATCAAACATTTAGAGAAGAGCTAACACCCATCCTTCTCAAACTCTTCCAAAAAACTGCAGAGGAAGGAACACTCCCAAACTCATTACAGGAGGTCACCATCACCCTGATACCAAAACTAGACAAAGATACTACCAAAAAAAGAAATTTACAGAACAATATCACTCATGAATATACATGCAAAATTCCTCAACAAATAACTAGCTAACAGAATCCAACAACACATTAAAAGGATCATACACCATGATCAAGTGGGATATATCCCAGAGATGCAAGGATTCTTCAATATATGCAAATCAATCAATGTGATACACCATACTAACAAACTGAAGAAGAAAAACCAAATGATCACCACAATAGATGCAGAAAAATCTTCTGACAAAATTCAACACCCATTTATGATAAAAACTCTCCAGAAAGTGGGCACAGACGGAACCTACCTCAACATAATAAAGGCCATATACGACAAACCCACAGCAAACATCATTCTCAATGGAGAAAAACTGAAAGCATTTCCTCTAAGATCAGGAAGAAGACAAGGATGTCCACTCTTACCACTATTATTCAACATAGTTTTGGAAGTTCAAGCCACAGCAATCAGAGAAGAAAAAGAAATAAAATGAATACAAATTGGAAAAGAAGTAAAACTGTCACTGTTTGCAGATGACATGATACTATACATAGAGAATGCTAAAGATGCCACCAATAAATTACTAGAGCTAATCAATGAATTCAGTAAAGTAGCAGGATACAAATTTAATGCACAGAAATCTCTTGCATTCCTATACACTCATGATGAAAAATCTTAAAGAGAAATTAAGGAAACACTCCCACTTACCACTGCAACAACAAAAAATAAAATACCTAGGAATAAACCTAGGTAGGGAGACAAAAGACCTGTATGCAGAAAACTATAAGACACTGATGAAAGAAATTAAAAACACAAAAAGATGAGGAGATATACCATGTTTTTGGATTGGAAGAATCAACATTGTGAAAACGACTATACTACCAAAAGCAATCTACAGATTCAATACAATCCCTGTCAAATTACCAAAGGCATTTTTTACAGAACTAGAACAAATAATCTTAAAATTTGTATGCAGGCACAAAAGACCCTGAATAGCCAAAGCAATCTTGCGGGAAAAAAAGAGAGCTGGAGGAATCAGACTCCCTGACTTCAGACTATACTACACGCTACAGTAACCAAGACAGTATCGTTCTGGCACAAAAACAGAAATAAAGATCAATGGAACAGGATAGAAAGCATCGAGATAAACCCACAAACCTAAGGTCAACTAATCTATGACAAACGAGGCAAGGATATACAATGGTGAAAAAACAGTCTCTTCAATAAATGGTGCTAGGAAAACTGGACAGTCACATGTAAAATAATGAAATTAGAACACTCCCTAACACCATACACAGAAATAAACTCAAACTGGATAAGAGACCTAAATGTAAGAACAGACACTATAATAAAACCCTTAGAGGAAAACACAGGAAGAACACTCTTTGACATAAATCACAGCAAGATCTTTTTTGATCCACTTCCTAGAATGGAAATAAAAAGAAAAATAAACAAATGGGACCTAATGAAACTTAAAAGCATTTGCACAGCAAAGGAAGCTACAAACAAGATGAAAAGACAACACTCAGAATGGGAGAAAATATTTGCAAATGAATCGACGGACAAAGGATTAATACCCAAAATATATAAACAGCTCATGCAGCTCAGTATTAAAAAAACAAACAACCCAATCCAAAAATGGGCAGAAGACCTAAATAGACATTTCTCCAAAGAAGACATGCAGATGGCCAAGAAGCACATGAAAAGCTGCTCAACATCACTAATTATTAGTGATATGCAAATCAAAACTACAATGAGATATCACCTCATACCAGTTAGAATGGGCATCATCAGAAAAATTACAAACAATAAATGCTGGAGAGGGCATGGAGAAAAGGGAACCCTCTTGCACAGTTGGTGGGAATGTAATTGATAGAGCCACTATGGAGAACAGTATGTAGGTTCCTTCAAAAACTAAAAATAGAAATACCATATGACCCAGCAATCCCACTACTGGGCATATACCCTGAGAAAACTATAATTCAAAAAGACACATGCACCCCATGTTCATTGCAGCACTATTTACAATAGCCAGGGCATGGAAGCAACCTAAATGCCCATTGAGAGACGAATGGATAAAGAAAATGTGGTACATATATACAATGGAATATTACTAAGCCATAAAAAGGAACGAAATTGGGTCATTTGTAGAGACGTGGATGGATCTAGAGACTGTCATACAGAGTGAAGTAAGTCAGAAAGAGAAAAACAGATATCGTATATTAACGCATATATGTGGAACCTAGAAAAATGGTACAGATGAACTGGTTTTCACAGCAAAAATTGAGACACAGATGTAGAGAACAAATGTATGAACACCAAGGGGGGAAAGTGGCGGTGGGAGGGTGGTGGTGTGGTGAATTGGGAGATTGGATTGACATATATATACTTATATGTATAAAATGGATAACTAATAAGAAACTGCTATATAAAAAAATAAATAAAATGAAATTTAAAAATTAAAAAAAAAAAGAAATAAGACATTCCCCATGACGATTTTAAGAAAAAAATGAAAAGGAAAGAAAAAAAGAAATGAAGGAAACAACAGCAAAGATCAATAACCCTAAAAGTTGGTTTTTGAGAAGATAAACAAAATTTATAAACCATTAGCCAGACTCATCAAGAAAAAAAGGGAGAAGATGCAAATCAACAGAATTAGAAATGAAAAACGAGAAGTAACAAATGACACTGCAGAAATACACATGATCATGAGAGCTTACTACAAGCACCTATATGCCAATAAAATGGACAACCTGGAAGAGATGGACAATATCTTAGAAAAGCACAACTTTCCAAGACTGAACCAGGAAGAAATAGAAAATATAAACAGACCAATCACAATCACTGAAATTGAGACTGTGATTAAAAATCTTCCAACAAACGAAAGCCCAGGCCCAGATGGCTTCACAGGAGAATTCTATCAAACATTTAGAGAAGACCTAACACCTATCCTTCTCAAACTCTTTCAAAAGATATCAGAGGGAGGAACACTCCCAAACTCATTCTACAAGGCCACCATCACCCTGATACCAAAATCAGACAAAGATGTCAAAAAGAAAGAAAACTACAGGCCAATATCGCTGATGAACATAGATGCAAAAATCCTCAACAAAATACTAGCAAACAGAATCCAACAGCACATTAAAAGAATCATACACCACAATCAAGTGGGGTTTACCCCAGGAATGCAAGGATTTTTCAGTATATGCAAATCAATCAATGTGATAAACCATATTATCAGGTTGAAGGAGAAAAACCATATGATCATCTCAATAGATGTAGAAAAAGCTTTCCACAAATTTCAACACCCATTTATGATAAAAACCCTCCAGAAAGTAGGCATAGAGGGAACTTACCTCAACATAATCAAGGCCATATATGACAAACCCACAGCCAATATCATTCTCAATGGTGAAAAACTGAAAGCATTTCCTCTAAGATGAAGAACAAGACAAGGTTGTCCACTCTCACCACTATTATTCAACATAGTTTTGGAGGTTTTAGTCAAAGCAATGAGAGAAAAAAAAGAAATAAAAGGAATACAAATCAGAAAAGGAGATGTAAACCTGTCACTGTTTGCAGATGACATGATACTATACATAGAGAATCCTAAAGATGCCACCGGAAAACTACTAGAGCTAATGAATGAATTTGGTAAAGTTGCAGGATACAAAATTAATGCACAGAAATCTCTTGCCTTCCTATACACTAATGATGAAAGATCCAAAAGAGAAATTAAGGAAACACTCCCATTTACCATTGCAACAAAAATACCTAGGAATAAACCTACCTAAGGAGACAAATGGCCTGTATGCAGAAAACTATAAGACACTGATGAAAGAAATTAAAGATGATACAAACAGATGGAGAGATATACCATGTTCTTTGATTGGAAGAGTCAACATTGTGAAAAGGACTATACTACCCAAAGCAATCTACAGATTCAGTGCAATCCCTATCAAACTACCACTGACATTTTTCACAGAACTAGAACAAAAAATTTCACAATTTGTATGGAAACACAAAAGACCCCGAATAGCCAAAGCAATCTTGAGAAAGAAAAACGGGCTGGAGGAATCAGGCTCCCGGACTTCAGACTATATTACAAAGCTACAGTAATCAAGACAGTATGGGGCTTCCCTGGTGGCGCAGTGGTTGAGAACCTGCCTGCCAATGCATGGGACACGGGTTCGAGCCCTGGTCTGGGAAGATCCCACATGCCGTGGAGCAACTGGGCCCGTGAGCCACAACTACTGAGCCTGTGCATCTAGAGCCTGTGCTCCGCAACAAGAGAGGCCGCAATAGTGAGAGGCCCACGCACCGCGATGAAGAGTGGCTCCCGCTTGCCGCAACTAGAGAAAGCCCTCGCACAGAAACGAAGACCCAACAAAGCAAAAATAAATAAATAAATAATAAAAATAATGAATTCCTTAAAAAAAAAAAAAAGACAGTATGGTACTGGCACAAAACCTGGAATATAGAACAACAGAATAGGATAGAAAGCCCAGAGATAAACCCACACACATATGGTCACCGTATCTTTGATAAAGGAGGGAAGAATATACAATGGAGAAGACACAGACTCTTCAATAAGTGGTGCTGGGAAAACTGGACAGCTACATGTAAAAGAATGAAATTAGAACACTCCCTAACACCACACACAAAAATAAAGTCAAAATGGATTAAAGACCTAAATGTAAGGCTAGACACTATAATCTCTTAGAGGAAAACACAGGCAGAACACTCTATGACATAAATCACAGCAAGATCCTTTTTGACCCCCCTCCTAGAGAAATGAAAATAAAAACAAAAATAAACAAATGGGACAAAAATGTTACATGGGGCCTAATGAAACTTAAAAGCTTTTGCACAGCAAAGGAATAACTAAACAAGACGAAAAGACAACTTTCAGAATGGGAGAAAATAGATGCAAATGAAGCAACTGACAAAGGACTAATCTCCAAAATTTAGAAGTGGCTCCTGCAGCTCAATATCATAAAAACAAACAACCCAATCCAAAGATGGGCAGAAGACCTAAATAGACATTTCTCCAAAGAAGATATACAGATTGCCAACAAACACATGAAAGGACGCTCAACATCACTAATCATTAGAGAAATGCAAATCAAAACTCTGGTGAGGTAGCACCTCACACCAGTCAGAATGGCCATCATCAAAAAATCCACAAACAATAAAGGCTGGAGAGCGTGTGGAGAAAAGGGAACCCTCTTGCACTGTTGGTGGGAATGTAAACTGATACAGCCACTATGGAGAACAGTATGGAGGTTCCTTAAAAAACTACAAATAGAACTACCATACGACCCAGCAATCCCACTACTGGGCATATACCCTGAGAAAACCATAATTCAAAAAGAGTCATGTACCACAGTGTTCATTGCAGCTCTGTTTGCAATAGCCAGGACATGGAAGCAACCTAAATGTCCATCGACAGATGAATGGATGAAGAAGATGTGGCACACAGATACAATGGAATATTACTCAGCCATAAGAAGAAACGAAACTGAGTTATTTGTCGTGAGGTGGATGGACCTAGAGTGTGTCATACAGAGTGAGGTAAGTCAGAAAGAGAAAAACAGTACCATATGCTAACACATATATATGGAATCTTAAAAAGAAAAAAAAAAAAAAGGTTATGAAGAACCTAGGGGCAGGAGAGGAATAAAGATGCAGACGTAGAGAATGGACTTGAGGACATGGACGGGGAGGGGGAAGGGTAAGCCCGGATGAAGTGAGAGTGGCATGGACTTATATACACTACCAAATGTAAAATAGATAGCTAGTGGGAAGCAGCCTCATAGCACAGGGAGATCAGCTCAGTGCTCTGTGACCACCTAGAGGGGTGGGATAGGGAGGGTGGGAGGGAGATGCAAGAGGGAGGGGATATGGGGATATATGTATACATATAGCTGATTCACTCTGTTATAAAGCAGAAACTAACACACCATTGTAAAGCAATTATACTCCAATAAAGATGTTAAAAAAGAAATAAAAACTCGTAACCAAAAAAAAAAAATTGATGGCCATTGGTATGTTTATAATATTAAAAACTCAAAAAGCTACTCTAATTAAATCACTGATAAAATATTATTAATAATAACTAAGTAATTATTGAGCATCATTTTCGAAGAGCTTTACAGACAGCATCTTCCTTTCATAATCGTCATAAGAGACCCAAAAGGCTATCTCTATTTTAAAGATAAGGAACTTGGGGATAGAAGTTAATCAATTTGCCCAAAGTAACATTTCTAGTCAGAGACAAAACAGGGATTTAAATAAGGGAATAGTAGGTCCCAATGGAAAAGAGCAGCATGTGGGGGGGGAAAAAAAAATCTATCTGCTAATGAAAAGAGAATTCTACCCACATATACATGTTCATCCATACCCTCCTGGAATTTAATTATGAAATTATGCCAGTATGCAAGTGAAATAAATAGTAAGTTGGAATAAGGAAAAGATGTTATGACAAATTAAGATTTAAATTTACCTTTTTACAAGGTAATATTGTGTTCACGATATGGTGCTAGATTATCTTTTTTTTTACTCAAGATTATCAATAAAAAAAAGGAATCAAGAATCAAGGAGATTTAACAATGCTAAAGTTAAATTACAGGTGTTTACTGCTTTAGTAAACATTCAAGGTAGGAATTCAGATATAGAAGACAAAGGAATTATGAGTAAAAGTGACCATATAATTTATCTTCCAACCCATAACACTTTTGAGAATGAAAGAAAGCCCTATCAGTAATTATGATGGTAAGACAAATTGAAGGAATTATTAGGTTTCCTTTAATTAAAAAACAAAAAAGGTTTCCTGTGTCTAAACAATACAGCTTCATTGTTTAAACATCATTATGACCTAAGTTTGTAAACAAATAAGCATTATTCATGCATGCAAAGACTCAGAGGAACAACAAAAATAATCAACAAACCCATCTCTATGTATTAGACATGGGAGACAGAACACTGAAATTAAGGCACAGCAATTGTTCTAATTTAGAGTATAATAATGAAAATAAAGTTTAAACCTACAAAGAAAGTTATTCATTTTAAAACGTTCTTTTATCTTAGTCATGAAAACCAACAACAAAAGAAGACAAATCTTTCATTTCTTACCTGCACAGCCGAAAGCCAGATGGTATCTAGAAGAGGGGCTGAATTTAACACAGCACACGTTAGCCTTTGCCTCAATGCTTGCCACCGAGTTGTCTAGGTTGGTAGACCATAGCTTCACTAAGAGTAAGGAACAATAAAAATGAAAATAAACAATACATAGGCCAGTGCTTCTGTAACTGAGAAAGTCTGCTTATTGCTACAGCTGTCTTTTCATGCTAATCTAAGCATTTTGGTTTACTAGGATCAAAAATGTTTAACCTGAATGAATGAATAATAGAACAGTATATTTAAGCCAACAGAACTTAGTTTCAAAGTCAAAAAATATTATATAATCAATATATCTCATAACTAAGGCATAAAAGACAGGTTAAAACAAAGCAATCTGAAATACATGTGTATTTGCCTTAGTATTCTTTAAATAGTGTGTGTGTGTGTGTGTGTGTGTGTGTGTGTGTGTATGAGTAAGGCAACTACATGGTTTATCATCCAACCTATTACACTTTTGAGAACCTCACATACACACACACATTTTCACATGTACGATATATATCAGATTGTATATATGATATATACACAAATATCTTTTAAAGTACCTGGGAGCAGTTCTTATTTCATCTTTCAATTAAGAATTCCATGATTTTAAAATTTTACATGGGAACTTAGTTGTATGATTTAGTACGTCTAAAGTAACAGATGACAGAATTGCTTAGCTGAACTTTAAAATTTAGCTTTAATATTTGATATTTAGTCCATTCCAATGGTATATATTGAGATTTGTAAGGATTAGGGAGTGAAAAGCTGACTGATCAGAGCAGGTCAGATCTGAAAGCAGAAGTATAAAAGTGAGATGTTATCTTGTGAGTTACCAGAGCAACCATATCATTTTTAAACAAAAATGTCTTAGTAGACACTAGAATACAAATAGACTTTCAAGATACAGGTTACGATCCTGGTTGCACATTAGGATTAATAACAAACAATAACAACAACAAAAGCCTTCCTAACCCATCATTCTATGGGTCCCAATGTCTCATCAGGACAGTGCCCAGATGGGGTCCAGGTATTGGTGGTTTTTTAAAAAGCTCTCCGGGGGCTTCCCTGGTAGCGCAATGGTTAAGAATCCACCTGCCAGTGCAGGGGACACGGGTTCAAGCCCTGGTCCAGGAAGATCTCACATGCCTCAGAGCAACTAAGCCTGTGTGCCACAACTACTGAGCCTGGGCTCCAGAGCCCGCAAGCCACAACTACTGAGCCCATGTGCCACAACTACTGAAGCCCACGCACCTAGAGCCTGTGCTCCACAACAAGAGAAGCCAACGCAATGAGAAGCCTGCGTACTGCAATGAAGACCCAACGCAGCCAAAAATAAATAAATTAATTTTTAAAAAAAAGCTTTCTGAGTGATTCTAATGTGTAAAGCAGAGTTGAAAACCAAAATATAGAGCTGGAGGCATAATAAAATTTTAGAATCTTTTTAGGATTATTAATACAGTGATCTTTAAATAGGAGTGAAAAACATAAAAATGGTTCCAACAACTACCACTTCTATGAATGTTATTTCATAAGAATAGAGACTTCCTCTGTGTGAACAGGATCATTTATCTTCTATGAATAGAATTTCACAAGAATAGAAAATTTCTTTAAATATGTGAAACCTCTGAATAAAAATTAATCATTAAAAAAAGTTATTTAAAACCTGATGAATTGGGCTTCCCTGGTGGCGCGGTGGTTGAGAGTCCGCCTGCCGACGCAGGGGACACGGGTTTGTGCCCCGGTCCGGCAGGATCCCACATGCTGCGGAGCGGCTGGGCCCATGAGCCATGGCCGCTGAGCCTGCGCGTCCGGGGCCTGTGCTCCACAACGGGAGAGGCCACAACAGTGAGAGGCCCGCGTACCGCAAAAAAAAAAAAAACCAAAGAAAATACCTGATGAATCTATTAGCCTTCCCAGAGAAACATAAGATACTCATTACTAAAATAAAAAAATAACAGTTTTAAATAGAAATGTCTGATTTGTTTCATGTTATTTTCCAATAGGAATCGTGCTATTTCAGTCAACATACAATTGTTCAGGCAATTAAGATACACAATTCTGAGATGAGATGGCTAGCTGTAATTAAAAGTCTGCATGTCAAATAGTACTTACAGATTAGAATATCAAGTGGTAGGACTGTACTCTAACAGCGTGGCAAGCCAAAGTTAATCCACAACAAATATTTATGGAGCACCTACTAATCCCATAACCTCACTACTAATCACTAAGAACCTTTACAAACAAGGGTTATATATCAGTGTTTCATGACTATTAAATATGAGTAGTCATAAAAATGAACCAGAACTAACAGAACAACAGCTAACTTAGAAGTGAGGTCTTCTTCTTTATTTCAAAGTAATTTTCTCAATGGAGTAATCATTTACATTTTAAAAATAAGACATAATGGTTAACCACCATGGTTATAATTTTCAACACATAAGATATTAGAATCTAATATAACTGTCTGAACTGTAAGGATACCTAAGGTTTAAAATACTATAAAAATACACTGAATATATAAAGCATAGAAAAGAAAAATGCACAAGGAATATAATACTGTTATTAAGTTATTAGTTATTAAATAGAACAGGTATTGTGGATTAAATTGTTCTCCACAAAAAGATACGTTGAAGTCCTAACACTAGGTACCTATGAGTGTCAACTTATTTTGAAATAGGGTCTTTACAGATGTAATCAAGTTAAGATGAGGTCATACTGGAATAGGATGGGCCCTAAATCCAATGACTGATACCTTTATAAGGCGAGGGAGACTTGGCTACAGAGGCAAAGAGTGAAGAAGGCGATGTGTAGAGAGAGGCAGAAATTGGATGCAGCTACAAGTAAAAGAATGCCAAGGACTGCTATGTAATCACCAGAAGCTAGGAAGGCAGCAAGGACGGATTCTTCCCTAGAGTCTTCAGAGGGAGAATGGCCCTGCCAATACCTTACTCCGGGCTTCTAAGCCTGTAGTACTGTGAGAGAATAAATTTCTATTGTAGGAGCCAGGCATGAAGTGGTACGCTGCTATGGCAGTCCTAGGGAACTAATATAACAGATATGATGAAATAACATTAAAATCAACTTAATATCCTAAGATAACATCATAGGTCAAAAGGTAAAATAGTATAATCTTTTGGAGAAAGAAATCAATAAAAGTACCGGAAGAAAATGTCTAAGACTGGGAATTCCCTGGCGGCCCAGTGGTTAGGACTTGGCGCTCTCACCTCCAGGGGCCTGGGTTTGATCCCTGTTAAGAGGAACTAAGATCTGCAAGCTGCGTGGTGTGGCCAAAAAAAAAAAAAAAAAGTCTAAGACAAATATAAATGAGATGTTCTTCACAATAAGGAACTATGGTTCCTTTCTCTGTAAAAGTCTGATAGTAAGAATTTCTTTTAACTAAAAAATTACAGTCTCAACATTTATTGTGAAAATTCCTTTTGGCAAGAAAAAACAAAGGCGAATTTAAAAGAAAATATCCTCAAGGTGAAGAGCTAAAGCAATTAAATCAAACAAAACACATTGCCCTTATTTATATAGTCTCCTGTGACACTCAGAAAAAAATCAAAATAGTGACTCCTAGGAAAATCATGTCAAAATGTAGGAGACTAAAAAAAAAAAAAAAACTTGTTCTGAGTACTATCTAGCTGCCTTTATGAAATGAATTTTTTACTTATAACTGTTTTATTACAAGTTTGATTAATGTTAATAGGTAAAGAAAAGATTTTTGTTTTTTTTGTTTTTCTGGTTTTTTTGAGTATCACCTGAATCTTAAGTCCCATTAAAAAGTCCTGAATTTAAAAAAATCCAACTACCCTAGAGGATTGGTGAGGTTTATCATCTACAAATCTTTAAAGTCTGGGTTAAACACTCCCTAAGTTCTTTTGTTCAAAATTATTTTTTCCAAGAACAGAACACATTACATATCTATAATAATGTCAGTACCAATTTCAATGTGCAGGATTTATGTTTCTTTCAGACTGGGTCCACTGTATATCTATTTGCACAAAGCTTCCTAAGAAAGAATTCATTGTAAAAGATAAAGGAAACAGGCCCAGGAGTTTGACACAATAAGAAAGCCTGTCTTTAGTGAGAATGTGCAAGTATGAGTATGATTCATATCTGGTACTACTGAACCCACTTCTGAACTACTGTCTAGATCCTACAGAAAACAGAATGAATTAAAAGGTAGAATGCTGCTTCACCCAAAACTATCATAAACATCTATACTATTTGATAAGCCTAAAAAAGTGTAAAAGATTAAACACAAAGATGTGTACTTTGACAATGCTAATTATCAAACATAAGTTTTTCTTTTAAACTTCATCAAAGAGAAAACAGGCCTTGTTGCATTAGTTAGCTAGTGTTGCACAGCAAATTGCCCCAAAACTTAGCAACTTAAAACAACAAAATTTACTATGTCACATAGTTTCTGAGAATCAGGAATCTCCAAGCAGCTTGGCTGGGTGCTTTTGGCTCCCCGTGTCAAGGCTCAGAGGTCACAGTAAAGCTGAGCTGAAGAATTCGTTTCAAAGTTCACTCAACACAGCTCTTGGCGTGAGGATTCGGTTCCCCACCATTTGGGCTTATGATACAGCTAGCTTCTCCCAAACCAAGTGAAT
The DNA here is from genome assembly GCF_005190385.1 of Monodon monoceros. Taxonomy (NCBI): domain Eukaryota; kingdom Metazoa; phylum Chordata; class Mammalia; order Artiodactyla; family Monodontidae; genus Monodon; species Monodon monoceros. Next base: position 52,135,665 of record NW_021703774.1, on the reverse strand, counting down.
GGAAAGAGAATGATGAAGACAGATAAAACTAATTTCAGAAGGGACATACCTTCATTTCTACAGTATTCTGCTATCATGCAGACTGGAGCAATGGGGAAGCAGGGGAACTAAACAAGTGTGGGAATAATAGAAACCAAAGATCACTGGGGTCCATCTGGGATGCTGGCCAACACAAGCCTTTTAATTTCTTTTGGATCCAGGAGATATTATACTTAGTAGAGTTATAACTTATGGGAATGTAACTGTTATCATAATGCTGTTTATTTATCATGTTGCAGTTCATTTTTTAGTCCTCTGATGATAAGAAGTGGAAGCATTTCATTCAGTATGAATTAAGTAAAATTAATTTTTGAAATTTACCAAGATTTCAAATTCAGCACTTTTACATTAACATATACAACTATGAAAATTTGGAATAAAGCAGGCTAAATTTAGGGTGTCCTAAAGCCTAAATTCTTCAAACTCATATGTGGAGGGGAAAAAACCTTTAAAGAATGTGCTGGGCTTCCCTGGTGGCGCAGTGGTTGACAGTCCGCCTGCCGATGCAGGGGACGGGTTCGTGCCCCGGTCATCCCACATGCCGCGGAGCGGCTGGGCCCGTGAGCCATGGCCGCTGAGCCTGCGCGTCCGGGGCCTGTGCTCCGCAACGGGAGAGGCCACAACAGTGAGAGGCCCGCGTACCGCAAAAAACAAACAAAAAAAGAATGTGCTTATTCTATTTCAAAAACAAGATTATTTATTGGAAATGACTCTTAGGTTATGTATTTTAAAAGGAAAATACATTTTCCCAAAAGAACTTATAAAGTGGCACATGAAACTCTTTTCTGATTACCTTGCTAGGTACTGACAGTTCTTTAACATGCAAATATGTGCACATATAATTGGAAGTAAACTGTTTTTATTATTTTTTTTAACTTTTTGTCTTATAACTGGCTTAGAGAAGTTAGATCAACATGGTTGATCTGTCGGGGAAAAAAGCTCAGTCATCATTTATGAGGAATTAAACTATTGTTAAAATATACAGATCAGAAAAATATCATTTGTAAGGACTGAGTATTTAATTATGCAATGAAAAAATAACTTCCATTGTTAATAATGGTTAAAAATTGATCAAACAACAAATATAAAAAATGTTAAATATTTTTGTGTAAAATACATTAAAAGTAATTAAAAAAATATTCTTACTATAAAATTATTATCAAGGCTATATTTTATAAGTAAAATCACCAAACAGTCAAGGAGTGATAAATATATTTAAGAAACAGTAAATACAGGCATTCCTGTATAGAGGGTTTTGTTCCAGGCCACCACAATAAAGCAAGTACTGTAATTAAGGGAGTCACAAAATGTTTGTTTTCCCAGTACATGTAAAATCCATGTTTATATTATACTGCAGTCTATTAAATGTGCAGTAGCGTTATATCTAAAAAAAAAAATTTACACACCTTAATTAAAAAATATTTTATTGCTAAAAAATGGCAACCATCATCTGAGTCTTTTTACTGGTAGACTGTTTTGCCTCTAAGTTGATGGCTGCTGACTGATCAGAATGGTGGTTGCTGAAGGCTTGGGGTGGCTGCAGCAACTTCTTAAAATAAGACAGCAGTGAAGTCTGCCCCATCTATTAACTCTTCCTTTCATGAACAATTTCTCTGTTTTCAATTGGCTTTGCCCAGATTCATCAGAGGAATCACTATCTATGGCACATATAGCCTTACAAAATGTATTTCTTAAATAATAAGATTTGAAAGTTGAAATTACTCCTTGATCTATAGGCTGTAGAATGGATGTTGTATTAGCAGGCATGAAAAAAACATTAATCTCATTGTCTCTTTCCATCAGAGGTCTTGGATGACCAGGAGCATTGTCAATGAGCAGTACTATTTTGAAAGCAATCTTTTTTTCTGAGCAGGAGGTCTCAACAATGGGCTTAAAATATTCAGCAAACCATGTTGTAATCAGATGTGCTGTCATGCAGGCTTTGTTGTTCCATTTAAGGAGCACAGGCAGAGTGGATTTAGCATAATTCTTAAGGGCCCTACAATTTTCAAAATGGCAAATGAGCACTGGCTTCAATTTCAAGTTACCAGCTGCTTTAGCCCCAACAAGAGTTGGCCTGTCCTTTAAAGCTCTGAAACCAGGCACTGACTTCTCTAGTTATGGAAATCCTAGATGGCATCTTCTTTCAATATAATACTGTTTCATCTACATTGAAAATATGTTGTTTAGTGGAGCCACCTTCATTATCTTAGCTATATCTTCTGTATAATTTGCAACAGCTTCTTTTTATTTATATATTTATTTTAACATCTTTATTGGAGTATAATTGCTTTACAATGGTGTGTTCGTTTCTGCTTTATAACAAAGTGAATCAGTTATGCAACAGCTTCTAATCAGCACTTGCAGCTTCACCGTGCACTTTTATGTTGTAAAGACAGTTTCTTTCCTTAAACCACATGAGCCAACCTCTGCTAGCTTCAAACTTTTCTTCTGCAACTTCCTCACCTCTCTCAGCCTTCATAGAATTGAAGAGAGTTAGGGCCTTGCTCTGGATCAGGCTTTGGCTTAAGGGAATATTTGATCTTCTATCCAGACCACTAAAACTTTCTTCATATCAGCAATAAGGCTATTCCACTTTCTTATCATCCATGTGTTCACTGGAATAACACTTTTAATTTCCTTCAAGAACTTCTCCTTAGCATTCACAACTTGGCTAAGTGTTCGGTGCAAGAGGCCTAGCTTTCAGCCTATCTTGACTCTCAACATGCCTTCTTCACTAACCTTAATCATTTCTAGCTTTTGATTTAAAGTTAGATGTGCCACATGAAAAGATGCTCAACATCATAACTAATTATTAGAGAAATGCAAATCAAAACAACAATGAAGTACCACCTCACAGTGGTCAAATGGCCATCATCAAAAAATCTACAAATAACAAATGCTGGAGAGGGTGTGGAGAAAAGGGAACCCTCCTACACTGTTGGTGGAAATGTAAATTGGTGCAGACACTATGGAAAACAGTATGGAGGTTCCTCAAAAAACTAAATATAGAGTTGCCATATGACCCAGCAATCCCACTCCTGAGCATATATCTGGATGAAACTATAATTCAAAAAGATACATACACCCCTATGTTCAAAGCAGCAGTATTCACAATAGTCAAGACATGGATAAAATCTAAATGTCCATCAACAGAGGAATGGATAAAGAAAATGTGGTATATATATATATATATATATACACACACACACACACACACACACACACACACAACGGAATACTACTCAGCCATAAAAAAGAATGAAATAATGCCATTTGCAGCAACATGGATGGACCTAGAGATCATCATACTGAGCGAGGTGAGAAAGAGAAATACAAATACCATATGACATCACTTATATGTGGAATCTAAAGTATGACACAAATGAATTTACCTACGAAACAGAAACAGACTCATAGACTTAGAGAACAGATTGGTGGTTGCCAAGGGGGAGGGGAATGGGAGAGGGATGGAGTTGGAGGTTGCGGTTAGCATATGTAAGCTATTATATATAGGATGGATAAACAACAAGGTCCTACTGTATAGCACAGAGGACTATATTCAGTATAGTTAAACCATAATGGAAAAGAATATGAAAAAAATGTATATATATGTATAACTGAATCACTTTGCTGCACAGCAGAAATTAACACAAACATTGTAAGTCAACTATACTTCGATTTATAAAAAATAAATAAATAATAAAGTGAGATGTGCAACTCTTCTGTTCACTTGAACAATTAGAGGCCAACAGAGGGTCATTAACTGGCCTAATTTCAACATTGTTATGTCTCAGGGAATAGGGAGGCCTGAGGAGAAGGAGAGAGACAGAGGAACGGACAGGGGTGGAGCAATCAGAACACACACTACGTTTATCGATTAAGTTTGCCATCTTATATAGGTGCAGTGTGTGGCGCTCCAAAACAATTACAATAGCAACACCAAAGATCACTGATAACAGATCACCATAACACACAAAAACACTGAATAAGTTTGAAATTTTGTGAGAATTACCAAAATGTGACAGAGAGACATGAAATGAGCAAAAGCTGTTGAAAAATGGCGCCAATAGACTTGCTCTATACAGGGTTACCATAAACCCTCAATTTGTAGAAAACATAGTATCAGCAAGGTGCAATAAAACGAGGTATGTCTGTAACACTTCTGAGAAAGGCTTAAATGCACTTGGGAATGTTAGTACCAACCAAGACAGAATAATCTGTCAGTCTCTCTCACTGTGAGTTTACTCTGGACAATTATCAAGAAAACAGAAAGTGACTCTCTGAGGAATGTGAATAATAAGGAAAACCAGTCATTCGGGGGAGGAAATTCAAGACTTAAGAAGTGACCAACATGGAGGTGAGAATACTGTTTTGCTCCTCCCTCTATTCTCCCATAGAGAGGCAAAGTCAGTACATCAATCAGCAAAAACTAAGGAAAATCCCTGTGTGTCTGGCCATAAGACTAATAAAAGGGGTTCTTGCAAGCCAGAGGTTTGGGAGTAATTTTCATTATTTTTCTTTTGTTTCATCCTTTTTCTCTCTTTCAACTTTTCCCCAAGGGAGGGCTTTAGTCACAGAGCTGCATCAGTATGGGAAGCTAATGCACCAAGAGAAACTCCATCTCCACGGCCATAAAAAGGAGTAACTCATCTGTACAGAAAACCCTACTTTCTTGAGAAACCCTCAGTAAAAAAGACTCTGGGGGATGAAGAGTGTGCAGGAGAAACTTCAAAAAGAAAGCACTGGAAAAGGAGATCCCATACTTCTGTGTATGAACAGCATAAGTCTTGTAGTTACTTCTGAGTTCTATGTGCAAGATGGATACAAAGTAGAATGGCAAAGGCTATGAGCATTGAACTACGTTTGAAAAGACCTACTAATTTCCAGATTAACCTCTGACTGGCATATGCATCAGACAAACCAATGGAGCACAGCAAAGGCTCTGAAAACTGACCTGACAGTAAAACAAGCACTCACATAGGCAAGATAGAACTCACAGTCAAAATCTAAACCAACTGGTTACCTGATTTAAAAAAACAAAACAAAGCACTCTCCAGAAAATCTGAACAGTACCCAGAGTTGTACAAAATAATATTCAAAATGCTTAACATATAACCTCAAAATAACTCAACATACAAAAATCCAGGAAAATGTGAAGAATTTTCAAAGGAAGATGCAATCAACAGAGCAATGCTATAAAACAGATGTTAAAGCAACTACTGTAACTATGTTCCATGGGGTAAAAGTAATAAACATTTAAAATTAATGGAAAGATAGATGTACTCAAAGAGATATGGAAACTGTGAAAAAGAACATAATAGAAAATTTTAAAACAATTACAGTAATTTACATAAAAGATTCACTGAGGTAAATTCATAGCAAAAGGGAGATAGACACATAAAAGTTAGTGAACGAGAAGACAGAAGACAAATTACTCAATCTGAAGAAAGGAAAAAATATTGACAAGAAAAGGACAGAGTCTCAGGGACCTATAAGACAAAATAAAAAGGTTTAACATTCATGCAGTTGGAATCCCAAAGGAGAAAAGAATGAAATTACTGGTTTGATGAATATCTAACAAAACAGTTTCAGAAGAAAGAATATCAATAGGGATGAAGAGTGACACTAAATACTGAGAAAAGGGTCAGTTCACCAAGAAAATATAACATTTCTAAATGTTCCTGACCCTAACAACAGAACTTCCCCCCAAAATGAGGCAAAACACCCTCCTCCCCAAGATAACTGAAAAGAGAAATAAAACTAGATTTCATCACTCCTGTTTCATAATTAAAACAAGGAGACCAAAAAAGGGGGGAAATAGAAAACCAAAAAAATATTATCAACAAGATTGATCTGACACTTATAGAACACTCCATCAAACAGCAGAGTATAGATTTTTTCGATGCACTTGGAATATTTACCAAGGTAGACTGTATTCTGGGCCACAAAACAAATCATAACAAATTTAAAAGGATTAAAATTATATAAAAATATGTTCTGTAATTTTAAAAGAATTAAGCTATAAATCCGTAACAGTAAGAGCTCTGACATTTTTTTAAAAAGACCGAAAATGTTAAAATATTTTAAAATAATTCTTAGCCAAGCAAGACAATCACAAGAGATATTAGATGTAATTTTATTTATTTATTTTTATATTATTTATTTTTTGGCTGTGCCGCGTGGCATGTGGTTCTCTGACCAAGGATCAAACCTGTGCCCCCTGCAGTGGAAGCACGGAGTCTTAACCACTGGACCACTGGGGAAGTCACAGATGTAATTTTAAATTGAATGAAAAACATATTATATGAAAATCTGTGGGATCAGCTAAAGTAGTGCTTAAAGGGAAATGTATAACAAAAAATATTTATATTAGAAAGGATAAATGCTCAAATCAATGACATAAACTTCAACTGTAACAACCTAGAAAAAGAAGAAATTAAACCCAAAGCAAGAAGAAAAAATTAATGGACAAACATCAATGAAACTGAAAAGAGAAAACCCAATAAAATCAGTTGGATATTTGAAAAGATCAATAAGATTGATAAGCCTAACATCACACTGATCTAAGTACATAAATAATAAAAAAAAGAAAGGACACAAAATACCAATTCCTGAAAGATACATACTATCAAAACTCGCTCAAAAAGAAATAGATTAATTGAACAGTTCTAAATCTACTGAAGAAATTAAGTTCTTAGTTAAAACCTTCAAACAAAGAAAACTCCAGGACAGAAAGCTTCAATATCAAATTCTACCAAACATTTTAGAGTTAAACAGTAACAATTCTAAATAATCACTTCCCTCCACCCACCCCACCCAGGGGTACACACACAGAAAAAGGAAAATCATTTTAGGAGGCCAGCATTATCCTGATACAAAAAGACATTACAAGAATAGAAAAATAACCCTCGTAAACATAGATGCAAAAATCCACCCCCCAAAATTAGCAAATCAAATCTAACAATATAGAAAAGACAGATAATACATCATGACCAAGATGAGGTTTTTCCTGGAAATGTAAGGCTACCTCAAGATTTGAAAACAGATCATTACAGGGCTTCCCTGGTGGCGCAGTGGTTAAGAATCTGCCTGCCAACAATACAGGGGAAACGGATTTGAGCTCTGGTCCAGGAAGATCCCACATGCAGTGGAGCAACTAAGCCCGTGCGCCACAAGTACTGAGCCTGCGCTCTAGAGCCTGCGAGCCATAACTACTGAGCTCACGAGCCACAGCTACTGAAGCCCGCGTGCCTAGAGCCCGTGCTCTGCAACAAGAGAAGCCACTGCAATGAAAAGTCTGCGCACCGCAATGAAGAGTAGCCCTCCTTTGCCGCAACTAGAGAAAGCCCGTGCACAGCAACAAAGACCCAAAACAGTCAAAATAAATAAAACAAAATAAATTAATTAAAAAAACCCAGATCATTATAGTTCATGATACTGAAAAACAATAGAATCATCTCAATAGATACAGAAAAAGCATGACAAAATTCAACATCCATTCATGATAAAAAATTCTCAGCAAACTAGAACAGAACTTCCTTAACTTGACACAAAAAAATGCCTAATGCAAAACCTAAATCTAACATCATATTGATGATGAAAGACTATAAGCTTTCCGCATAAGATCAGGAACAAGGCAAGGATATTTGCTGTCACCACTCTTGTTCTGGAAGTTCCTGCAAGTACAATAAAACAAGCAAAAAAAAAGAGAAAGGCACACATGTTGAAAATGAAAAGGTATTAATGTTTCTGTTTGCCAACATGATTGGCCCAAGGAATCGCCACACATAATCTCTTAAAAGTAAAGAGTGCAGTCAAAAGTGAGAGAGTGGCATGGACATATATACGCTACCAAACGTAAAATAGATAGCTAGTGGGAAGCAGCCGCATAGCACAGGGAGATCAGCTCAGTGCTTTGTGACCACCTAGAGGGGTGGGAGAGGGCGGTTGGGAGGGAGGGAGATGCAAGAGGGAAGAGATATGGGAACATATGTATACGTATAACTGATTCACTTTGTTATAAAGCAGAAACTAACACACCACTGTAAAGCAATTATACTCCAATAAAGATGTAAAAAAAAAAAGTAAAGAGTGCTTTAGCAAGGTTGTTGAAATGTAATTTATATTTAAAAAGTCAATTGTTTTTCTATAAACTAGTAAAAAATGAATGGATATTAATATTTTAAATACCATTTTCAATAGCACCAAATAGTAAACTATTTAGTTGTAATAATGTGCAAGATCTGCATTCAAAAACTATAAAACAATAAAACTATGATAAGAGAAGTCCAGAAAGGACTAAATATGAAGAGATAAACCACGTTCATGGAATGGAAGTCTCAATGCATTAAGAAATCAATTCATTCCATATTAATCTATAGATTCAACACTATCTCAATCAAAATTCCAGCAGGATTTTCTGTAGGTACTGGCAACTTGATTCTAAACTGTTTATGGGAAAGCAGAGAAAGTAAAGAGCTAAAATCATTTTCAAGAACAAAGATGAAGGATTCACACTAAATGATTTCAAGACTTAAGCTACAAATCAAGACAATGTGGTATAGTAAAAGAAGAAATACACAGATTAATGTAGAATCTAAAAAATGTCACACCCTTCTATCAGAAATGGACAGATACAGCAAGCAGAAAATCAGTAAGGACACAGTTGAACTCAACAGCACCATAAATCAACTGAATATAATTGATATCTACATATTACTATATCCAACAACAGTGGGATACACATTCTTCTCAAAGTCACATGCAACATTCATCCATTCTGAGCCATAAAACACACCTTAACAAATTTAAAAGAATGGAAATCATACAATGTATTTCTTAGACCACAATGGAATTATACTTGGAGATCAAACAACATGCTTCTAAGTAATACGTAAGTCAAATAAAAAACCTCAAGAGAAATTTAAGAATATTTTGAACTAAATGAGAATGAAGATATAACTTATCAAAATCTGTGGGATGCAGCACTCAGGGGAAAATTTATAGCACTGAATGCACATATTAAGCAAAGAAAAAAGATGCAAAATCAATAATCTGAGCTTCCAATTTAGGAAACTAGAAATAGAAACGCAAATTAAATCTAAAGTAAGCAGAAGGGAAGGAATAAAAATTAGAGCAAAAGTCAATAAATTAAAATCAGGAAGTCAATACAGAAAACCAATGAAACCAAAAGCTGGTTTGAAAAGATCAATTAAATCGATAAGCCTCAATGCAATCTGTAACAAAATCTCAATGAAGTTTTTTTTTTTGCAGAAATAGAATGAAATCCATCCTAAGATTTATGTGGAATCTTAATAGATCTAAAATAGCCAAAACAATCTTGAAAAAGAAGAAAAAATAATGGAAGACTCACTTCCTGATTTCAAAACAAAGCTACAGTAATCAAAACAGTATGGTAGTGGCATAATGACAAATATATAGACCAGTGGAAAAGAACAGAGTCCAAAAATAAGCCCTCAGAGATACGATAAAATGATTTTTAACTAGGGTGCTAAGACTTTTCAATGGAGAAAGGACAATCTTTTCAACAAGTGGTTCTGGGAAAACTGGATATTCACATGTAAAAAATGAAGTCAGACCCTTACTTTACACCATATACAAAAGTGAACTCAAAATGGATCAAAGCCACAAATGTAAGAGCTAAAACCATAAAACTGTTAGACGGAAAAATAGGCCATAAGCTTTATTACATTGGATTTGGCAATGACTTCTTGAATATGACATGAAAGGCACAGGCAACAAAAGAAAAAAATAGGCAATTTGGAATTCATCAATATGAAAAAATTGTGTGCATCAAAGCACATATTAATAAATCATATATAATGGATATTTGATAATCATGATAAGGGATTAATATTCAGAATACATAGAGAACTCCAAAACTCAATAACAACAAAACCCAATTAAAAAACTGGCATAGGACTTGAATAAACCTTTCTCCTCAGAAGATATACAAATGGCTAATAAGCACATGAAAAAATGTTCAACATCACTATCATTGGGGAAATGCCAGCAAAGCAAAACCACAGTAAGATACCACTTCATACCCATTAAAATCGTTATTAAAAAAAGAAAGGAAAAATAAAAGAACAGGTATTGGCAAGGATGTGGAGAAATGGAAATAGTTGGGTACTATTGGTGGGAATATAAAATGGTGCAGTCATTGTGGGAAACAGAATGGCAGTTCCTAAAAAAATTAAGTATGTATCATATGATCCAGCAATTCCATTTCTGAGTATATACCCAGAAGAACTTAAAGCAGGGATATGAAGAGATATTTTGCCATTCATGTTCATAGAAGCATTATTCACAATAGCCAGAAAGGGGAAGCAACCAAGTGTCTATCCATCAACGAATGAAACAAAATGTGGTATATTCATACAATAGATTATTTTTCGGTCTTATAAAAGAACAAAATTCTAACACATGCTACAACATGGATGAATCTAAAAGACATTATGCTAAGTGAAATAAACCAGTCACAAGAAACAGAAATTAGAAAGGTGATTGCCAGGGGCTGGTGAAGGGGGAATGGGGAGTTACTGTTTCAGTAAAACAGAAACAGCTTCTGACACAGAGTTTCAGGTTTGCAATACGAAAAAAGTTCTATGGATTGACAGTGGTGAAGGATGCACAACAATGTGAAGGAACTTAATGCCACTGAGCAGTATACTTTAAAATGGTTAAAATGGTTTATTTTATGTGTATCTTAATACAATTTAAAATCAAGGGACTTCCCTTGTGGCGCAGTGGTTAAGAACCTGCCTGCCAATGCAGGGGACACGGGTTCAATCCCTGCTCTGGGAAGATCCCACATGCCGCGGAGCAACTAACCCCGTGTGCCACAACTACTGAGACCACGTGCCACAACTACTGAAGCCCATGCGCCTAGAGCCCGTGCTCCGCAAGAAGAGAAGCCACTGCAATGAGAAGCACACACACCGCAACGAAGAGTAGCCCCCGCTTGCCACAACGAAGACCCAATGCAGCCAAAAATAAATTAAAAAAAATAAAATCAGTAAGTAATTTAAAAAAAAAAAAAACCTCTTCCTACTTAAATTGCTCTTCCTACTTAAATTACTTCTATTTTCCTGAGGAAGCACACAAGTATTCTCAGTAAAGGCTACCCCACTACATTATTTAAAAAAAAAAAAGTTTAATTAATGTAGCTTTGTATTCCAACATAAAAATGTCAATTGTAGCACAATTCTCTAAATAATTCAGAAATTCGAAGATAATTTCTTAAAGCAATTGCAAAGCGAAGTATTACAATCTATATATACTGTGGGTGAACAACTTGCTACTTTCTGATCTAAAACTTTTTTGGGGTCAAGCCAGTCATGTCATTTCCCTTTTACAGAATACGACAGCTCTATCATTGTGAAATAAAGTTTTCAATGGTAAAGCCACCCTTGCCTATCTATCCACTAGTCTGCAAGTTACATGTTGAAAAGAAGGAAAGGGCAAAGAAATTAAGGCTATTAAGATAAAGGAAACCTGTTAACAGGGCTTTATAAATATAATGATGAGAAGAACCAGGCCAAAACAAGACAGTAAGGTTAACAGAAAAGAATGAATAGTAAAGATGGATATACCAAAAAAAAAAAAAAATAGAAGAGAGGTAAATTAAATTGGCAGAAAGAGGGCTTCCCTGGTGGAGCAGTGGTTAAGAATCCGCCTGCCAATGCAGGGGACACGGATTCGAGCCTTGGTCCGGGAAGATCCCACATGCCATGGAGCAACTAAGCCCATGCACCACAACTACTGAGCCTGCGCTCTAGAGCCCGCAAGCCACAACTACTGACCCCACGTGCCACAACTAATGAAGCCCGCGCGTCTAGAGCCCGTACTCCGCAACAAGAGAAGCTATGACAATGAGAAGCCCGTCCACCACAACGAAGAGTAGCCCCCGCTCACCACAACTAGAGAAAGCCCGCACACAGCAACGAAGACCCAACACAGCCAAAAATAAATAAATAAATTTATATTAAAAAAAAAAGTTGGCAGAAAGAGATGTAGAATTTTTGCCTTGAAACATGATAAACTTCATTAAAAGATTTTGGTATGCAGTCAGAATTTAATATAATTCAAAATACAGAGAGGTCTGAAGTTCATTTCATGGTATATATAAAGGAACTGGTTATAAAAATATCACAGTGTGGCATGAACCCAGAAAACATTATCATAATGAAGATGCAGCATATTCATTTTTCTTTCACTCCAAGAAATACAGATTTTTGTGCTTAGTAGATTATGTTTAGAATAATCAGTAATCACAAAGGATTGTTATGAGTTTCAATAAATATCTGCATCTCCGTCAGTAAAAGGAATTAAGTTGGGGGAGGGAACTCAAATAGTACCTTTTGCATCATCAGAACCCGAAGCCAAGAGTTTAGGATCCATCAAATTAAAGTCAACACTCCAACACCTTTTCTCATGCTCCTGGATGGAGAAGGAAGACAAAGTAGTCTCAAACAGAATATAGATCTTAAAATAAATAAAGCAAAACAAACAAACAAACAAACTTGATACCAATTTATCACTATGGTGGGAGGGAAAAGAACTGGCTATGAAAACAAATGAGATGCAAAGTAGTTCCTAAACTTTTTATATACACATTTACAAAATTACTGCTTTTGGAAATTCATTTGATACATTCTACAAATGCAAAAAGTCTGAAGAGATGCTTCAGAGAAGCATCTCTTTGGAATTACATAGGTATAGAAAATGCTAAATAATGACTTTAAATTTGTAACTATAAAACACATGAAGCTCTACAATTATTAAAAAGTGAAAATGTGATACTTAAAACAAGTAACTAGTAACCTTATTTACCTGATAGACCTTTGACCTCTGTCCTGTGAATCCATCCCATAGGATGACGGTGCCTTCATAATCACTGCTGGCTAACAGGTTCTTATGGTAACTACTCCAACTGATACAGCTGAAAGAAAGGAATACTGTTAAGCCTCATTTTACATAAAAATAAATAACAATGGGTACAAAGAATTTTGATGTGTTCAGAAAGATTAGAACCCTTTCAAAATGGTTTACATGAGTTCACAATCATTATTCTGCCCACAATACATCTGGGAAGAAAGGTATCAAATAATTCCCAGATTTTTCAACTGAAACTACCAAGTTATGACCTGTAACCACTTTTCATGCTTGTCACGAGCTGGAAGATGGATATGATGAGCCTAAAGTTGCTACTGGCCATCCTTGATACATGAGAAAAGCACGTCTGTAAGTGAAGATAATAGAGGCCAAGGGGGCAATAACATGCCATGGCAGAATGACAGACCTAATCAGACTGTTTAGGCCCCTGGATCCAGCTGTGCCCAATCATATAAACCAATAAACTGGTTTGAATTGGATTTCTGTATTTACACCCAAATCTTAACTAATATAAGTGTATGACTGAAATTTCAATTAAATGCATTTAACAGTTAGAATTAAACTTTTAACATTTATGGTTTCAGCTATTCTCAAATGTTTCAAAACTGAGAATGCGACAATTAAAAATACACTCTTTTGGTTAGACACATATGCACATCATGCATACAGTGAAGCTAATGTATATTATAGAAAAAAGTCACCTAGAAAGCAAAGCAATTAACCTAGGTGATTTCCAAGCATTTGAACACAAAGCTTTTTTGCTCTCTACTAGTTGCATTCATGCTAAATTTTAGGGGTTGGAACGAGTTCATTTGCAACTTTAAGTATACTTGTTAGAATTTCTGGGAGAAATTATATGAAACAGTTAAGAGCCTTGGATTTAGATAGACCTGAGCTTAAATTCCAGATCTGCAACTTACTAGCTGCGGCTTCGGGTAATTTAGTTCACTTTCACAATTGGTGTGCTCCAAATTGGTTTTAGGCAAGCTTACATATTGATCCTTTCAGCCCCAAGCCCACAGTTTCCAGCCTTGAACTGTTTCCTTCTCTTTATTCCAAGATGCATAGAGTTCTGCCATAATTTTTACATATGTCAAGATAGAAAAGGTAAACCCTCTAATCCATATTTTCATTATAGTAACATTTACTTGATGTGGGCCAAGTACTGTGCTGAGTGCATTATGTGGATTTACTTAAAGTACAATCCTATGAAATACATATTAGTATTAGAGCCCCTATTTTATAAATGAGTAGCATGAAATGGTTAGAAGCACAGATTCTGGAACCAAACTACTTCTGTTTGAATCCTGGCTCCTCCAGAGAATAGCTGTGCAATCTTAAGCAAGTTAATGAACCTTTTTGTGCTTCAGCTTCCTTGTGTATAAAATGGGGCAAAAATGGTCAGCTTAAGACAAAGCACTTAGGACAATGCCTGCCACATTAGAATTCAATAAAGTTATGTCTTACTCACGTTGTATTCTTTTCACTTAGGAATAAAGTATATAAACTAATAACTATAACAGATTCTCAATGATGAGCACCACTGATGAATGAGCACTATCAGCCTACCATTTTTATGAACGAATTAGAAAACAAAAAAGAAAGCTATAACAAATAAAGACTACAATACTTGCTATATTATTAACATTATTAAAATGAGTACATATACACACTGACTATATGTGTCATTCATCCAGATAAAAAAGGTACAAGGATGACTGGAAAATGTTGAAAGTTCTAAATAAATTTATTATTAAGTGATTTCCTTACATCACTCCCTTTCAAGCCAGTGCCTATGAAAACAGGGAAGCTTGTTTTAAAAATACAGATTCTAGGATTCCTCCAAGATTTAGGGGTGGGGCATGGGGCGGGGGTGGAGATCAGAAGTAGGGTCCAGTTTCTGCAGCCTTAACAGTACTCAGGGTTTAAAAAGCACTAATTATGAACTCTAATCCCTAATACATGAAACTTAAATACTATGCCCTCATGAAAAGAAGCAAAATGTTCTTCTGAAAAGAATTCTTAAAACTGTAAACAATTATAATGTTTAGATATACGCATGCTAGAGGAAAAATTCTTAACTCTGAGACACTATTCATTGGGCTATGGGCAGAAGACCTAAATAGACATCTCTCCAAAGAAGATATACAGATTGCCAACAAACACATGAAAGAATGTTCAACATCATTAATCATTAGAGAAATGCAAATCAAAACTACAATGAGATATCATCTCACACCGGTCAGAATGGCCATCATCAAAAAATCTAGAAATAAATGCTGGAGAGGGTGTGGAGAAAAGGGAACCCTTCTGAACTGTTGGTGGGAACATAAATTGATACAGCCACTATGGAGAACAGTATGGAGTTTCCTTAAAAAACTACAAATAGAACTACCATACGACCCAGCAATCCCACTACTGGGCATATACCCTGAAAAAGCATAATTCAAAAAGAGTCATGTACCAAAATGTTCATTGCAGCTCTATTTACAATAGCCAGGACATGGAAGCAACCTAAGTGTCCATCATCGGATGAATGGATAAAGATGTGGCACATATATACAATGGAATATTACTCAGCCATAAAAAGAAATGAAATTGAGATATTTGTAGTGAGGTGGGTGGACCTAGAGTCTGTCATACAGAGTGAAGTAAGTCAGAAAGAGAAAAACAAATACCGTATGCTAACACATATATATGTAACCTAAGGAAAAAAAAAAAGGTCACAAAGAACCTAGGGGTAGGACGGGAATAAAGACACAGACCTACTAGAGAACGGACTTGAGGATATGGGGAGTGGAAAGGGTAAGCTGTGACAAAGTGGGAGAGTGGCATGGACATATATACACTACCAAACGTAAAATAGATACCTAGTGGGAAGCAGCCACATAGCACAGGGAAATAGCTAGGTGGCTTGTGACCACCTAGAGGGGTGGGATAGGGAGGGTGGGAGGGAGGGAGACACAAGAGGGAAGAGATATGGGAACATACGTATATGTATAACTGATTCACTTTGTTATAAAGCAGAAACTAACACACCAGTGTAAAGCAATTATACTCCAATAAAGATGTTAAAAAAAAATACCCCATGAAAGACCATCTACAATAAAGACCTTTATTTGATTAAGTGAATGAAAGAGGATTTTCATTTGGCAAACAGAAAAACACTAACTACTAACCCCCACAGGGAAAAAGCAACCCATGTCTATAAAAAAGATATTCTGACGTATCCTCTGTATACAATTAAAGTGTTCACCATGAATGAGTAAGGAGTCTCACAAAAAGGTGCCATAACAAACTCATACTAATTATAGATACTAACTGTTATATACACACTGCATTAGGCCAAGGAAATAATGTAAATACCTGATTTTGGAATTGCAGGTCATTTCATTTTCAGGGTAATGAATATCCACCGCATCCTGAATGACTGTGCCATATTCATAGACTTTTATCTTCTTTGTAACCCCAGCAATTGCAAAGTAGTCACAATCCCGGTCAAATTCAATACTAAGGGAAAAAGTACATACGTGGGTCAGTAAGACTATTTACCTACCCTTGTGATGTTTACAGTGACAACATTTCAGAATTTGTTTTTTTCTATTTCCAAAGTGATTCTGTCTACAAGGATAATAGATCTACTTGAAATGCCCTCAAACTGTACTAGACCTTATGTCCAGATTAAGTCATTATCAAGGCATATAAAATTACAAGTGGTGGAGAACTGTGCACAGCTACACAATTCTGAACCATAGATGGTTCTTGTGTTCCTAGTAACTTGACATGTTTTTCAATTTGGCTTTAGTAACCATATTACAAATGACACACCCAACTGTCAAGGCTAACAAGTAATACTGTAAAAGTAGCGAGGGAAGATTCAATAGTTTGGCATATTAAAAATACGTCAAAAGAGAATTGCCAATAAATCTTTTCATAAATTCTAGCTATTTCCCTTCCTACCATACTGTGGGGATGATAGGATTTCACAATTTTTAAAGTTATTTTAATAAATAAATGAGTACACAAGCTGAATTACTGAAGCGATTAAGGAAGAGGTGATGACAAAAGGATAAAATACACATAAGAATGGAATCTTTGAATAATCATTATGTTTCCCCCAATCCATTTCTAATCTCCCAATCAGATATGATCTCTCTGATTTATGAACCACAAACAAACAAGGGAAAAACTAAAAATCTCTCCAATTCAAGTTACTTAGGAAATTCACCCCTCTTACTGACTTTTTAATAGAAGTTTCAAAATAAGCTACTTCAAAGCAGAGCACAAGGCTTTATTCACCTTTATAGATCTCAACTTGGAGTCCTAAAAAAGTTGCTACATAATCAGCAAGAATACTAAGTGACCTAATGGAATTAAGAGTAAAATGAATCATCACATACATTATTTCTCAATGAGTTAAGCATCTTTCTAGAAGCTTATTCATAAAATTAGAGAATACAAAAGAATTCTTATTGATCTTCAACTAATTATATAATAATAATAAACATTCACTGACCACTCACTAACTATAACCACTGCACATATTAACTCATTTAATTCTCATCATAACCTATGAGATAGGTATTAATTTATCCACATTTTACACATGAGAAAACTGAGGACTAGAGTTGAGGTAACTTGCCCAAAGCATCTTGTAAGTGGCTAAAATGATATGCTAGTACTCTGCATATTTCAAGCATTTACTAAATGCATACAAATACCTACATGACATACTCTACTGCATAGGTTAACTGTGATATCCTTTTACCAAAAAATATATGGTTAGTTAATAATATAGTAAGAATCTTTGCTAAGCTGATAATAAATAAGGAAAATAAGGACACATTAAGAATACTTCCCATAAAAATACACTTTTAAATGCTCAGTTTTCATTATAGCTTTAAATCCTTCCTTAATTTTATAAATTTTTTAAAGGAATTTGATTAAATGTCATTGACTATTGCACAATTCGGCAAATGCTCCCTCCAATACAGTATGACTATGTAGCAATGCAATAGATTTATCTGTACAACAATTTCAGCTGAACTGCTGTCTCAGCTAATGTCATCTGCCCTGCGGACTCTAATCCAACATAACTGTATTGATGGCAACTATTCATCTATCCCAACTCAATTTATACTCACAGCCTCATGCCACAGAAGGAGAAATATTACTGTGTCTATCAAAGGACAGAGTTATCAGAAATCCTATCCTTAACAGGAAATTTTGTTATGGCTGAGACTTCAAGAGAATACCAGTTATGTTACCTCTAAATACTTTTCCTCCTCCTACAAACATGCATGGCTAATAAGTCAAAAACATTCCAAATGCTGTACGAGTAAAAGTCAACATGCCACTTCCAAATTATTTGTTTTTAATACAAAAAAAGTTTAAACACTAACTTATTAAAATAAAAGTCAAAAGATACTGCAGGAAGAAAACTGGCATATAAATTAAAATGCTGTCAAAGGAATGGATTTGATGATATTAAATAAGAAAATGAGTCTATTATTTCTTCCTTTGCTACCTCATTATTCAACACGGCTCTCTTTTTTCAAAAAAGGTTATTTTTTAGCTATATCAGATCATTATTAACTCCCATACTAAAAAATTAACTTTTTGTTTTGACTTTACTGCTATCATTTTCTTACATTCTGGTTATGTTTTCTTCTTAATATGTTAGTATTACAAGGACCTAGATAGTATCCTTTTTTAATATTCTAGGATATTGAGGTTTTCTGTAGTTTAAAAACAAGATTTTAATAGAAATACTGATCAAAAAGTATAAAGAATAGTATTATTTCTAGTAAATTCTGGTTAAAAGGAAAAAGAAGACAAACAGCTTCCTTTAAAAAAAAAAATGCAAGTACTTCCACGTAATTAAGACTCAGAATTTAAGTACTTCCAAACATGAATCATTTGTTCCCAACCTCACACAGATTTAATCATATTTGTTCCCAAAGAAAACAAAGTTAGACTCTAGAAACAGATCATGGAATAACTCAAAAGAATAATGTAGTTTTCAGGTGCAGAGAGCTAATTCAAAATAGATGGGCTCTTATTTCACAATACAGTATTTCAACTGTTTTAATTTATGAAATCTGATAAAACAAAAATAAAAACAATGATTAGTTAGGCTGAAATAAAAACAAAAAGGTAAACAAATTAAAACATACTTGCTTGTGCAATGAAATTCAAAAAAGAACTATAAGAAGTCTTGTTATACAAAATTCATTTCTGCTATCCACTATCACCAGTAATAAAACAAGTGGTTTATGAAAGTTAATTGCAATAATAAATTCAGTTTCACAGAATTTTTTAAATTTAAAAAACATTTTGAAAAATTATATGAATGGGGACTTAAACGTGAAAATAAACTGCATTTGTCTTTCACACTTGGAATGTTTCAACTGTTTTTAAAAAGTGATTTATTTAAGCAGTTATAAAATGTAATTTAGCTGTGGGAAACTGGCTATATTCTTTGTCAAAAGGGCCATCAGTCACGTGATTAAGCATCAAGGCAACAGGCCACACAGGACGCCTGATAAATGCATACATCTAGTACCGTGTAGCATAAAGCAATGTAAAGACGTCAATATCTCAAGAAGGGAATTTTGTCAGTATTCCCACTGTCATATTTTTATGTAATTATAAAACATGTATTAGCGAACAAGGTGAATTAATATCCCTGAACACTAGAATCCAATTTATCAAAAGAAAATGTAAAGTGGGGACTTCCCTGGTGGTCCAGTGATTAAGAATCCGCCTTCCAATACAGGGGACACAGGTTCGATCCCTGGTCGGGGAACTAAGATCCCACATGCCGCGGGGCAACTAAGCCTGTGTGCCACAACTACAGAGCCCACGTGCACTGGAGCCCGCACACTGCAACTACTGAGTCTGCACGCTCTGGAGCCTGAGTGCCACAACTAGAAAGAAGCCCACACGCCACAACTAGAGAGAAGCCGAGCGCCGCAAGGAAGAGCCCGCATGCCGCAACTAAGACCCGATGCAGCCAAAAATAAATTTAAAAAATAGAATGAAATAAAAAATAAATTTTTAAAAAAAGAAAATGTAAAGTGAACAAAGTTGTTAAAGGTCCAATTCATTACCATGTTAGTGTGCTCCAAGAGACAGGGGCTGCTATAATTTCAAGGAAACAAAGAAAGGTTCAGAAATGGCCTTTTTAATGAAAAGAAATGAGCAGAACTTTAAAGAATACAAACACAGGTAAAGTACATAAGAATTGAGGTTATTCAACTGACTTTCTTCCAAATCAGTAGTACCTGCGAAAACTTCCATAACATAATTAACACTATGTGTCAAGCATTGTTTTAAGCACTTTCCATAAAATATATTTAATCTTCAAATCTCTACTGTATAGATAAGGAAACTGAGGTATACTAAAGTTAAGTAATTTGCTCAAAGTTCACTGGATAATTCCAAGTCAAGTCATCTAGTTTCAGAGTCTATGCTCTCAATCACTATGCAAAACTCCCATTTTAATGAGAACAAAACGGCTAGTCTTCAAGGAACACACACAAAGGCAAGATAAACAGTAATAACAACATAAAATAATGGTACCTACTACATTTTATATATGATAGTAATGACATATCATAATTCATCCTGTGCAACAATTTAAATACAGGGAGAAAAAAAGAGAGCAAAGTAGCCTCACAGGGTTTATAATTAGTGGGAAAATTTTTTTATTATTATTATTAAAATAAGCAAATGCCAAATGATAACAAAACATGCCAGAGGAATCAAGAGTCAATGATTACGAAGGCCCACTGGAAGAAAATGGATGATGCTTGAATATTCTCATCCATCAAATAACCAGCGTGCCTGCTATGTGCCAAACACTGACCTAGCTGATGGAAAACCAGGACGTTAAACCAAAACACATTTGATAAATTTGCATAAATATGCATTAACACAAACCTGGACTATTGCAATAGCCTCCTTACAAGTCTGCCAGTCCTGACTTTTATCTTTTCTAATCCATTTGAAGGACTGATATTAGGTAAAATTTCCTAAAACACAGCTCTATTCACATAATTATCTTCATTTACTACCATGAAAAATCCAAACTCCATTACCGAAGATCCTTCACAACCTGGCTTGAATCTTTTCTTAAAACTTATTTTATTTTAAAAAATACATATATGTATAGGCAATGGTTCAAAAACTATAGAGAAAAGCAAGTCTCCCTCCCAATCTTGCCAAATAAGCACCCGACTGGCCTCCCTAGAGACAATTAATAGTTACAGTTTGTGCAACCTACTAGTTACCCTATGCATGAATAAGCATATGTGTATTCATATTCTTTTTTAAAATTAAACACATTGGATGATATTGTACATACGGATTGGCACATCACCCTCTTCCCCCCACCCCTAATAGTATCTTGACAATCATGTCACATCAGTACATACTAGGGCTACGTCATTTTTCCCCCAGTGGTTGCACAGAATTCCAACATATAGGCATATCATAAATTATTTAACCAGTCTAGCAAGGAACATTTACTATCTAGCATTGTTAAAAAATGCTGCAATAAAATAAATACCCTTCTATGTGTGTCATTTTTCACATATGCAAGAATATCCTTAAATATACCTGGATTATGAAGTGCTAGGTCAAAAATCACGTGCTTTTAAATATAGTTAAATAAAGCTAAACCTTTCTCCATCCAGATTAACACCACTAATAATTTCAATTTTGTCTCTGAATGTTCCATTTATTTTCTAAATCTAACTGAAACCCAGCTCCTCCCTGAAAATGCCGATTCCCCTAAAGCCCTCTCATGTTCCATGTTCAAATAGACTTGGAAATAAAGTCAGTGTCCTCCTTGCTATGCACAGCTTCTTCCAGCCATTCTCCCTCCTCCCTAAAACCTCCCAGGCTCAAAATCTCCTGTAACTTATATCATGCAATTTGATCCTTGTTACTCCTTCTACCAATCCATTAGTTCTTGGAAATTTTAACTTTCAGCTCAATAGCACTCTCTCCAAATCTACCCTTGTCATAATTCTTAATCATTTCAATAATCACATAGATGATTATTCTAATACTCTGGTCTATCAAGTTTCTTGACTTTCCCTTCTCCAAAGATCTTTTATTCTGCTCACTTCCATCTCACACAACCATGATCATACCCCAGGCTTTTTGATTACCAATAACTTCATTCCCTCCATAATATCAATTTATGACACACTGCTTTCTGACAACCACTTCCATTTGTTCCAGCTAACTCGCTGGCTCCAACAATCCTTCAGACCTTTAAGCCCATGGGAACCTAAAAATTCACAGATTTTATCACCACTGTCCCTCCATGCCTTGCATATTCACTTTTTCTTTACCCACCACAAGTTATGTAGTCAATAATTAGGACTCCCTCACATATAACTCTGTACTCCTTTACCATTTTTAATTCTCTTATTTCTTATACCTAAGAAAAGTTTTCTTTGGCAAAATTCTAACCCTAGTTAAATCTAGCTCTCTACTCACTCTACGCTTGAACTGGCACAGTTGAACATGGCTAGAGAAAAAAACATGTTCTCCCTTCACATTTTAAATGCATGATCACCATCCTCAGGTGGAGCCCTAACACTGCCTAGGTTTATGGTAAATTTCCCTTGTCCCATATACTTTCCCATTTGCTTAAAAGAAAGGTACATACTTTCTTCATTCTTCTCAAATTTCCCATATCTCCTTCCTCTCAATCACTCTCAACAGATTACTTTGCTCTCTAGTTTATCAAAAACAAACAAACAAAAAAGAACGAGAAGGTAATTTCCAAAGGCTACCACCATCACATCCTCTGGTCGCTGAGTGAAGGATCCACGCTCCTAGACCTGACCAACATGTCTACTTGTACACTAGATCCCAGCTTTCCTTGCTTACTCTAGGATTGCTTCCTCAATTCTCCACCTCTCTCCTATATCATTCATTTATTCCATTCTCCTAGATCTTTCCAATAAGCCTTTCAATATGTTTTCTTCCTAATTTAAGTGAAACACAAAAAAAAATCTCTTACAGCCCTAATTCTGTTCAGCTACCATCCTATTCCTTTCCTTTCTGATTGCAGAAATTTACCAAAAGAGTTGTCCATACTCACCGATTCCAATTCCTCTCCTCCCTTTCCCTTTAACCCACTGGAATGAAGCTTTCACCTCCACCACTGAAAATGCTGTATCAAGGTCAACAATGACCTTCAGTTTGCTAAATCTAACAGTCAAGTCTGAGTTCTTATCTTACTTGAATATCAGCAACACCTGACTTAGATGATCACTCCCTCCTCCTCAACAGAGTAGATTTTTCTCCACCTCACTGGCAGCTCCATCAGAGTATGCATTGTTCATTCCTCCTGCTGTCTCCACTTTTACACTCAAGTATCCCAGAGCTCAGCCCTTGTCCCTCACCTCCTTTTACTCTCCATGGACTTCTTTGGGGAATCTCATCTAATCTTGAGGCTTTAAATATATACACTAATGACTATCAAATGTTTATCTCACATACAAGACCTCTCTCTGCACTACTGGTTCATGCCTACTTGACAGCTCCAATTTTAATGTAACAGGCATCTTAATCTGTCCTAAAATGAGTTTCTGAATTCCCCATCAAAATCTTCATCTTATTAACTAACCCCATCCCTCTTTTAATTAACTTTAACATCAAATCTTTCAGCCCAACCTTCAAAATACATACAGAATCTAACCACTTCTCACTGCCACCACTCTCATCCAAGCTACCATTATCGCATGTCTGTATTATAATAGGCTCCTTATTGGTACCCCTGCTTCCATACTTGACCCTTACAATCTATTTTCAAACAGGTCCAATCAACATTCCTTTGGTTCAAAATCATTTAATGGCTTCCTACCTGGTCTCAAGAAAAAGGTAAAGTGATTATAAAACGGTGTATGTGATTTGCCTCCCCCTCTCCCTTGTTCCAGTTACACTGGCCTTATGCGAAACCTAGGAAATTCCAAACCTAATCCCACCCCAGGGCCAATGCACCTGATAGTCTCTGACCCTGAAGTGGTCTAATCTGTTTCAAACTGCAGCTTTCTACACTCTACCCCCTGTTTTGCTGAATTATCTCCCTCTGCTTTATTTTTTTCCATAGGATTTAAAACACTTATATCCTGTATTTTCTTTTAATACTTTGCCAGTTTCTTTTGCTTGTTTTCATTTAAATATTCATTCCATCTGGAATTTATTTTAAACTATGAGAAGAGATGTAAATTTATATTTTCCCACATCATTACCTAGTAACCCCATTTACTGAATAATCTCTTTTCCCCATTTATTAGAAATGCAGTTTATATGATATAAACTAAGTTCTTATAAGAATAACTGTAGACATTCTCTGTTCATGGACTCGTACCACACAGTTTTAATTACTGATTCATCAAAATATGCTATAGCATCTTGTAGGAACTAGTGTCCTTTTATTAACTGTTTTCTTCAGAATTTTCCCAAGCATCTTGTAACTATATTTTTAACACCAACTTATTTCCAAAAAACAAAAAAATGTATCCTATATGATATTTTCATGGCAATCATGTTAAGTTCATACACTAATTAAGGAAAATAGTATTTTTGTGATGCTTAGCCTTTCCATTTAGGCATATGCTGTATCTTTCCTTTGTTCAAATTTTGTTTCCTCAGCAGTATTTTAAAATTTTTCTCCTTTTAGATCTCCTACATTTCCAGTTAGGTTTATTATTTTCTATTTGACAACTTTCCCCTAATTTTCCCATGTAATTAGCCTGTGTGGAGTTTTGTCCCTTCTACAACCAGTTCAGATTATCTACATTGCCTACAAAATAATCTCTGTCACTGAAGAACCCAAGATTATTTGCAATAGATTTCAGCAAAGTAGTTCCTTATTACTTTTTCTTTCAGTGTACCTGTAGTTATTTCCTTAGTTTCATTTCTTATTTCATGTACTTGAAGTTTCTCCTAGCTTTTACTTGATTAGGCTAACATGCATCTTTTATTTCTTTTAAAAAGCTTGATTGAAAATCATTGTTTTTTTTAATAATTCATTCATTTTTTCACATTTACCTTACTAGTTTCCTTCTAGTTTACTTAGGTTTATTTTGTTCTTTCTCTAATATCTTCAGTTAAATATTTAATTTATTTTCATACTTCCTTCTTTATTAGTTAAGAACGTAAAACAAGAAATTTTATTCTGAGCACTTTTAGCTGCATCCCATAGGTTCAAATATATAAAAGCTTCACCAAAGTGTCTTCACTTCCACTTTGACTCTAGAGTTGCCAAAATAGCTTTTAAATTTCTATGTGGTGGGTTTTTTCTGTTTTCCTATTGAGTTATAAATGTCTCATCTTACTGTATTGTGATCTGCTATTTTTATTTTTATTTTATTTTATTTTTGTTTTCTGTAATTTGACATGGACATTTTAAAAGAAGTCATATTCTTTATACATGTTTGTATATATCTTCTAACTTGTTATGTTATTTAGGGCTTCTACAGTTTTATTTTTAGTCCACTCAATGTCTGGCCTGTCATGAACTAAGATCTGATCTGATTTAAAGTCTCATACAACTAGTATTTTTATTTTGTCTTACAGTTAACGAAGAAATGTTCCAATGCATAATGATATTTACAACTACTTAAACTTCATCATGGACTGAATCTTGA
Organism: Monodon monoceros; assembly: GCF_005190385.1. Classification (NCBI taxonomy): domain Eukaryota; kingdom Metazoa; phylum Chordata; class Mammalia; order Artiodactyla; family Monodontidae; genus Monodon; species Monodon monoceros. The sequence continues at coordinate 52,110,028 of NW_021703774.1, read as the reverse complement.
TCATTATGAAGTGCCGGGGCCGGGGGTGGGGGGGTATGGGGAGCTGTGGAGAGAAAATAAGACTTAATGATTTCTAGCCTGAATTAAACCTTACTTTTCAACATTCACAACTCCAAGTTTTAGGAACTCTTACATATAGCACAGATTTATGCTTCATATTATGATCTAATGTGAAAGTATTTCCCTTTGGATGGGAGGTTTAGCCTATTTACATTTATTTATCAAGGACATGTTTGCTTTTATTTCTCTTTTGTGATTATTTATTTATTTATGCATGCTGCGTTGGGTCTTAGTTGCTGCACGCAGGATCTTTGTTGCGGCATGAGGACTTCTTAGTTGCAGGATGCGAACTCTTAGTTACGGCATGCATGCGGAATCTAGTTCCCTGACCAGGGATTGAACCCGGGCTCCTCGCACTGGGAGCGTGCAGTCTTACCCACTGGACCACCAGGGAAGTCCCCAACTGCATTTTTAATTAAAAAATATCTTTGACCATTTGACTTCTTTCTGCTTTCTGTGTGCTATTCTCATAAATGGGAATTGTAGTATTTCTGTCTAGTGGCTATTTTTATGACTTTATGAATTACTATAGAAAGAAATAAAGGATTCAATGTATCTATTAAGTCTCTAATCTGAACAGAGGGCAAAATTATTTTTGCCTTCCCTCTTCCCATCCTATTGATTACATTGATTATCTTAGAATATATATATTCAAAGATATTTTTACCACTCATTCTTGTGCAAATGAAAAACCTATAAATAATTATCTGAGCATAGAAATGAATCCCATTATACATATAAAGACAAACTAGCCATGCATTTCTAATATTCACTGACTGTTTCAAACTTATTTATTATAAGTAGGTTCAAGTATCTGACGACTCCATTATACTATCTAATGCAGTCATATCAAGAAATTTATGTATTAAAATATACATTAGATTTTAAATTATTTTCCTTTTATTTCTCTCTTATATTACAGTTAGGACACTATAATTTTTTTAATGTGTGTATAGGTTGCAATATCTATTAATTTTATTTCAGAAGAGCGTCAATGCTCAAATAAAACTTTATTCATGGATGTTGAAATTTGAATTTCTTATAATTTTCACATGTCACAAAATTATTCTTTATATTTTCTCAACATGTTAAAAATATATAAACTATTCTTAGCTTGTTGCTGTACAAAATTAGACAGTGAGTCAGAATTGGCTTGCAGGTCTTAATTTATTGACCCCGTCTTGAATGAATGGATACACTTGAATTTATTCTGTAGGCACTAAAGTGAAGCCACATTTAAAGTCTACATATATATTTGTATGATTATTTTCATTAGCTGCTGGTTTTAGTTTTAATCCCATTAAATCCCATAAAGCCACAAGATCTTGCTTTAAAACAACTATTTTTAAATTTTAAATTTTTCTGTCCCCTCTGGCTATCACTGAATAGCTAAAACAAATATGTACACTATCTGACATATATTCTGGAACACTTTTGTGAATGCCAAGTGTTTACACTGTGATAAAATGTCTTTCTACTGAAGCATTTAAAATTAAAGATGCAGGCTTCCCTGGTGGCGCAGTGGTTGAGAGTCCGCCTGCCGATGCAGGGGACACGGGTTCGTGCCCCGGTCTGGGAAGATCCCACATGCCGCGGAGCGGCTGGGCCCGTGAGCCATGGCCGCTGAGCCTGCGCATCCAGAGCCTGTGCTCCGCAACGGGAGAGGCCACAACCGTGAGAGGCCCGCGTACCGCAAAAAAAAAAAAAAAGAAAACATTTAAAGATGCAACTTGAGGCGCTTTAAGATCAATATACTGATTATCAAATTTTTCTCATCTAAGTCTACAGCAAGTTATAATTTATACTCACTTAAATTAACTTAGTTGTAGACTCTTCATCTGTCCTAAAACACCTTTCTGTGCACAGTATAACAATATCCTATGATAGATGGTGTTTATTAGAGAACTTTGGAAAATTGAAAATAACTTATGAAGCAAAGATTAACAGAAAGATTTTATAAAAACATCTACTAGAGAAAAAAATAGTTAAAAAACAAAATATCTTTTGTCCCCAAAGCTACTATGACATTTTGTCCTTTTTGCAATGTGTCTATATTTAGTAAAGTGGAGGGAACGATATGCAAGTAAGAGTTCCAATTCTTTACTTTTGAAATTGAAGTAGAAGATACATCTAACTTTTCAGTTCTGTATCCTTGGGTAGCATTTACAAGCAACCAATGAGGTTACAATATTAAATCATTAATGTCACTGCTGTGATGCTTCATCACAAAACAATATAACTATGATAAAAAGAAACTATTCAATGCTACAGAGGGCTAATCTGAAGTGAAAATGTACAATCTAGAAAAAATTTCATAATGAATATATAAAAGTGTGTCCCCAAAATATCAGTTAGCCAGACAGACTTTAATAAAATCAGAAACTCATCTCATATTTCTTATAGAAACAAGTAGACAAAACCACTGAAGAAAAACGTAAAAGAGAAAATTTGACTCTTACTAGATTAATCCTTTCAAACCATCACAACAGAAAAAATAGAGAGGGAGAGAGCTCTTGTTCTAAAATATTTACAGAAATGCAAAGAATTTAGAAGAGCAAACACAACTATGAAAAAGAGTATCAAAGTTGTAGGATTTGCATTACCTGATTTAAAGGCTTATTATAAAACTACAATCATCAACAGAGTGTGGTACCAGTCTAAGAGCAGACATATAGGTCAATACAATAGAACAGAGTCAAGAAGTACATTCATACATATCTGCTCAATTGATTTTAAACATAGAAGCCAATGGGAAATTCACCTTTTAAACAAATAATGCTTGGAACAAGTGGATATCCATATTGGGAGGAAAAACTGAACTCCAACCCCTACTTCACAATCTAATAAAAATTAACTTGTGGACTTCCCTGGTGGTGCAGTAGTTAAGAATCTGCCTGCCAATGCAGGGAACATGGGTTCGAGCCCTGGTCCAGGAAGATCCCACGTGCCCTGGAGCAACTAAGCCCGTGCATCACAACTACTGAGCCTGCGCTCTAGAGCCCACGAGCCACAACTACTGATCCCATGTGCCACAACTACTGAAGCCCGTGTGCCTAGAGCCCGTGCCCCGCAACAAGAGAAGCCACCGCAATGAGAAGCCCACGCACCGCAACGAAGAGTAGCCCCCGCTGCTGCAACTAGAGAAAGCCTGTGCATGGCAACAAAGACCCAACGAGCCAAAAATAAATAAGTAGATTAATTAATTAAAAAAAAATAACTTGAAATGGATTATGGACTTAAATGTGAAAGCTAAAACTATTAAAATTATAGAAGAAAAAAGGAGAAAAATCTTCACAATTTGGGGCAGGTGAACATTTCTGAAGGAAAGAGCTTAAATCATTTTAAAAAACTGATGACCTGGAATTCATAAAAATTAAATACTTACGTTATTTGAAAGACACCATTAATAAAAAGGCAAGTCACAGACTCAGAGAAAATACTATCAATACATATTTCTGATATCTAGAATACATAAAAAATTCTGACTATTCAATGCTATTAAGGGCCTGATTTTTAAATAATAGGCAAAAGATTTGAATAGATGTTTCATAAAAGATATACAAACGGCCAATATGCACATTAAAAAGCATTAGTCGTATGGGAAACATATAGTAAAATAACAAGGAAATATCACTATATACCCACAAATAAAAAGACTGACAATGCCAGGAGTTACTGAGGATTTGGGACAAATGGAACTCTCTTACATTGCTGACTGGAATGTTAAAATAACTCAATCATTTTGGAAAACAGTTTGGCAGTTTCTTAAAATGTTAAGCACAAACTAATCATACAGCCCAGCAATTTCAATCCCAAGAGAAATAAATATGAATGTGAATATCCAAATGACTTGTATGTGAATATTCATAGCAGCTTTATTCATAATAGTCAAAAATTAGAAATAACTCAAATGTCCATCAACACATGAAGGATAAACAAATTGTGGAATATTCATTAAATGGAATCTTGCTAAATAATTAACTAACTACTGATGCAGAAAACATGGATGAATCTCAAAACACGCTGAGCTAAAAAAGCTAGACACACAAGAGTACATTCTGTATGGTTCCATTTATAAGAAACTCCAGAATGACTAAACTATTCTATGATGACAGAAAGCAGATAACCAGTGGCCTGGGACAGGAGTCTGGAGAATTAAAGGCAAAGTGGCAGGAAATAAAATTTTTGGAAATGTTCTGTATTTTGATTGTGGTTTATACAATTGCCAAAATTAAAACTTAACACTTTATTGTATGTAAATTGTACCTCAGCAAGGGTGATTTTTAAAACTACCCAATTTGTGATTCTACATTTATTAAACTTAAGTTATGTAAATAACAGAACAACAAATTAAGCCCTCTCAAGGATGGATCAAAGAACAGTGTTTTATAATTTTAGATGCTATCAACAAAAATTACCTATTAATGTGGGAGAGGAAAAGGTAAGAGAAAGCATGTAAACACAAAAACCATTAGTGGTAGAAAAGCATCCGTGTTTCAAGATTAGTATGATATAGTTAATCATAATAGTGCAAGCTTTTGTCTTATTTCAAGGCATTTTTCAGCTCCACTTGATAAATAATTTTTAAAAGACACATAGGAAACTTTCCGCTGAACAAACCAGGATTTGTTATTAAAAGAGTACTAAAAATCTGTAGTTGGGCTTCCCTGGTGGCGCAGTGGTTGAGAGTCCGCCTGCCGATGCAGGGGACACGGGTTCGTGCCCCGGTCTGGGAGGATGCCACATGCTGCGGAGCAACTAGGCCTGTGAGCCATGGGCACTGAGCCTGCGCGTCCAGAGCCTGTGCTCCGCAATGGGAGAGGCCACAACAGTGAGAGGCCCGCGTACCGCAATTAAAAAAAAAAAAAAAAAAAATCTGTAGTTATCACTCAACCAATCGACAGGCTGAGTGATAGATCATTTGTGCTAAGTAATATGAAGCATATAAAATAGCTAGTCATCACTAAGAGATCAGAAAATCCGATACAAACCCCTTTTTTTTCCATAGACACACTAAGGCCCCCCCAAATATGACAGAACTTTAATCAAATGTAGTAGTATGTCCTTAGGGCCTCAGCAGATCTACGAGGTCAGGAGTCAGCTAACCTGTTCTGTAAAAGGGTCAGAGAAGCTGCGCAGGTCTCTACTGAAATGACTCAACTCTGCTGTTGCAGTTCAAAATCGGCCATAGGCAATATGTAAAGGAATGAGCATGATTATGTTCCAACAAAACTTTACTTATGGATGCTGAAATTTAAATTTCATGTCATTATTATAAGTCATGTTACTGTACATCATTATGTTATTATTTTTCTTTTGATTTTTTCAACCAATTAAAAATATAAAAACCATGCTTAGTTCATGGGCCATTCAAAAATAGGTGAGGGACCAAATTCGAGTCCCATGGGCCATAGTTTGCTGATTCCTGTACTAGGTATAAAAGTCAGTGTTTTTCTTATTCATAATGTCTTCTTTTATATAAATAAAACCAGTGCAAAGCTTGAAACTTACAAATACCAAAAATTTTAAAGTAATTACAAAGAAATATGAATTTTTTCATAATACATTTATACCAATGGCAGTATTTACATTTAAAATTACTTTTAAAGGATAATAGAATAGTATTTTCTGGACATTGTCTATAGACATATGTGTCTATTGCTCTAAGACAGAGTATGTGCCCAGTAAATATTAGTTAAATACATTTCAGAACCAACTTTTGATTCCCTATGAGTGTAATCTGTCAAATGTAATATATTCCTTACTATCTTTATATGAACACACTGAGCATAGTAAGGTGAACAGCCCTACTGACATTAGTTACCACACTCACTCTATTACATCTCAGTGATTGCAGAGTCTATTTAGATACGGCAAACCACTTGACCTCATATTAAATGGAAACAAACTGCTTTATTTTTTAGCTCCTATTTGCAGTTTCATCATTTCTTCCCTTTGTCAAGCTAGGAGCTATCACTTCTTGCTGCTGTCATTGAACCTATCTATTGAAATTTCCCTTCCCTTTATAATTTGAAGAGACACAAACCAGACAACTAAGATTACAGGGGTTGTATATAAAAAAGTCAATAGACATGAAGTAACCCAAGAAGCTGGCCATTTGTGAATGTATGAGCTTTAGTCATTAATTTAATAGCATTTACTTTGTTCTAAAGCCTTTTTATTTTTCATTTCAGCCTTGGTTACTGACTACGTTTCAGCCATATGAGACTGCCACAGGTTAAATTCTGTATAGGTGAAGTGTGAGCATAATATCAAACTATTATGAACACTAGATTTAACTCAGATAAAGGGGAAAAAAATCAAAATAGTACATGTGTACAACTGCTCCTAGAGTAACAGCCATTCTTACCTAAGTTTTAAATGTCTGATGTTAGCAGTATATAGGCAAATTACCACATCTAAGGCAAATAATGGTACATTGAAGTTGCCTTTGTCAAATATTTATATTATAAAACACTTCACCAGATTGTTTTCTGCATACTGATATCACAGTTATTTCTAAGTTGCAGTAAACTGCAGTCCTACTAAACTCACACTAGTGACAAGATGGACAGAGACTTTGATTTTATTTGAAGGAAACCAGAATGTCACCCCCAAATATGCCTCTTTGACATAAAAATTATTTTGAGCTGAAGGCAACTAAAAGGCAGCAAATGAAGAAAAAGCTCTCTCCATCCTTCCCCTCTTTCTGCCTAAAAGCAGGGTATAAATGCTCTTTACTGGACACTCTAGACTCTTAAAAGCCCACAGATGGCACTAGAGGAATCTGCAAACAAACTAGTTCCCTCTGTATATTTACCTTCCCACAGCTTGCTGTCCTTGGAAGCCTAAAACTGCTTTCCTCTGTCCTGTCTTTGTTCTACGGATTATTGTTGTTTGTTAAAGATGCAATGTAAGCCAGAGTTCTAAGCCACCTCTCTGAGTTACTCACTTCCCTGCGTTTCTCCCATGTATATATGAAATATAAATATTAATAAACTTCTGCTTTTCTTTTGTTATAGGGATCCCAGCCAAAATCTCAGAAAAGTAGATGGAAAAGGATTTTTCCTCCCCTACATAACCTCCTGATTAAGTCAAAAGTGCAAGGAAGAGTGAATAAAGAGATTACATTTAAGAACATATTTTTTTCAAATTTTAAAAGGTTCAAAACTTCCCTCTCAACCCCCCAAAATGTGTACCCTACTTACTGGCAGCCCAGTGACTCACTTCTATATCAAAGTGAGATGGTCCTCCAGCAAGAGTAAGAGTAGGCTTCCTTTTAAGAACTCAGCTTTGCAGGTTAATTATTAACATGAAATATCAATATTTTATATGTTAAAGACCTCAATCCCAATTTTCACTATAAACTTTGTTCACCAAAAATTACTACAACAACTTGGAGAGAAAATAGGATACTTTATTTGTTCTTGGTTCTCTAAGCTAGAGTCTCCCTATCACTGTGCAGCAGGTAAAACAAATTAAGTTAAACATGTGATTAATCCCCTCTGTCCTTAGGACAGTTGATTATAAGCTGGTTCTCTAACCCAGCTCTCACTCAACTGTTCCAAGAACAGAAGGAATAAATATCTTGGTACAAATGCAACCCATTCACAGCACACTATGACAACTTACTGGTTAGGAAACTATAGACTAAATGGGTTTTTTTTAACCTTATTTTCTTTGATTCATAAACTATAAAAAATAAATAATGATGGTCTTCTCCTAAAGAATTAAAATGATAAATATTTCCTATTAGAAGTAAATTTCTTCTACTGGAAGTAAATATCTTCTTTGTAAAGCTCTTAACCTAAGACAGTGTCCCCAAAGTGCTGTCTCAGACCAGCAGCATCAGTATCTCCTGAGAATGTTAGAAATTCTTGGCCCCAGCACAGACTACTGCATCAGAAACTCTGGGAGTGGGCTCAGCAACCTGTGTTTTAACAAGCCCTCCAGCTATATCTGAGGCCTACCAAAGTTTGAGAACCATTGTCCTTAGGCATGTTGGTAAATCTGAAACAGTAAGAATATTGCCTAACATTTACTTAGTAGTTACAGTGTGCCACACAAAATGCTAAAAAATTTCAAATAAGTTCTCATTTCATCTCATTTTAAAAGGATGAATTGAAACTACTGCTAATTAGGCTAGATAGCTGAAATAAATAAAATTATTTTTTTAAACTACATGAGATTTCACTCATTCAAATTGGTCTTCTTTGTCCCCATTCCAAATTAGTAATTTTACTATAAAGATTTACAAAGGTCTTCCCCTATAGAGGTAGTCTCTATCATTCAACACGTGTGAATAATTACATTCCCTTATTTTTCCTCCACATATTTTATCCAGAGAAGCTGCAAACCAAGCTTTATCTTCCCCCTAAACTTAAGCAAGTACAATGATAGCCAGCCTTTAACAACAATTACTACTTCTACCACAAACTTTAGCAAGACATTATGAAAGACAGGATTTTGAACACAATGAAGTAACAGCAAAAAGTATATTAATGGCACTTCCTATCTTAAAAATCAAGTAGAGAAATAATAATCTATAGAAATTCAGAAGAAAAAACTTAAAAGAACCACTTCAAATACTTCCAGGAACCTGAAAGTCATAGCCTAAAGTGAACTCCCTCTTTAGTCAACTCCCTCAGCATTTTATCAGATCCCCACAAGCATTTATTATTTATTTTTTACCTTGCATTTTAGTTTATTCTACAACTGAGTCAACAAACAGGAGAGTCCATTAGATATCAGGTAAACTACCCAGTGTTACAAGTACAAAGATGAAAAAGAATTCCCTGCCAAAGGTGCAAATACCTCTCTGACCACAGTCTCCATAGCACCCCCGCCCCCGCCACTTGCTCTCTATTCTCACAACCCTTCATTCTTGTCCTCTACAAAGGTGATTCCACCACTTTTGCCTCTTTCTCAGACCTCTCCTATCTTTATTTCCTTCAGTATGCAGTTTAAATTCCACGGTTCATAAGTTTAATCATTTTCGTCATCTAACATCTTTTTCTTTCACAGTCAAACATGAACACTAACCACCCTTTCTACCTGTCACTCTGAGATGACATATGGAAAAAGCATAAACTCTTAAGAGAAGAACTCCTTTATCTCCTTGTCACTAAATATACAAACATGCCTGCCTTTGAACCCATTCTCTTCTCCTTCCCTCCTATTATGGAGGAGGACATGTCCTCCCTTCTAATGAAAGCAAAAAGTCTTACTTTGCTTTGGATTCAATCCTGCACATGATCTAATTCTACAAATTATCTCATGTTTCCTCATTGGTTTTCATGGCAATCAGTCTCCTACTTTTCATTTTCATCTGGGAACCTTCTTGATCTGCTTTATGGGTTCCTCCTCGTCTACCTGATCTTTAAATGTTGGAGCTCTATGAGTCTACATCCATGATGTCAATTATCAACTGTACAAATTCCCATGTTCATAGACCTCTTCTCTGTACAACCAAAGAGCCTATGCATAATCTCCCATGTGCCTCCTTACCTTTAAACCTACTCTTCTTCCAGTATCCCTATCTCTGTAAATAACACCAATATTTTTCAGCCGAGCTCCTCAAGCTTAAAGCCTGGAAGCTATCTTCCTCTCTTTCAAGGACAACACCCATCAATCATCAAGTTTTGTCTACCTTAGTCTCCAAATATTTTTTAAAATATTTATTTATTTATGGCTGCATCAGGTCTTAGCTGCAGCACGTGGGATCTTTCATTGCAGTACGCAGGCTCTTTGCTGTGGCGCATGGGCTTCTCTCTAGTTGTGGCATGTGGGCTCAGTAGTTGTGGTGCGTGGGCTTTCTAATTGTGGCATTTGGGCTCTCTAGTTGTGGTACGCAGGCTCAGTAGTTGTGGTGCATGGGCTTAGTTGTCCCGGGGCATGTGCGATCTTAGCTCCCTGATCAGGGATGAACTCGCATCCCCTGCGTTCGAAGGAAGGATTCTTAACCAATGGACCACCAGGGAAGTCCCAAGTCCCCAAATATTTTTTAAATACTCCTTCACCTAAGCCCCACTGACCTTACCCTAGTACAGGTCACAAGCCATCATCATGTACTGATGCTATGCCTGGCCAGTTTCAACAATCACCTATATATTGGACCTCCCTACTTCCTATTCTTGCTTCTTTCAAATCCATTCTCCATGTTGTACCCACTAGATGATTTCATAGCACTTACAACACTTCATTCTATATATTGGCTTATAGGTTTGTCTCTCCACTATTCTGTGTATCACTCTTATTTGTACTCTCAGCACGTAAAGTATTTGTTATGAATAGGTACAATTTTAAAAAATTAAAACAAAAACAATATCCTAGAAAAATACAGGTGAACATATACATATAACTGATCTCAGGATTGCAGAAAATTTTTCTCGATTAAAAAAAAAGAAAAGAAAAACTAGAGCTTAGTTTTAAAACTAAGAAGAGCATACGGCAACGACCTCCCGATGAAGCCTATTCCACTTCTACACACTGCTGACTACAAAGATCTTCCTTATATTAACCTTAAAATGTGGCTTCCAGCCGTTAGTCCTACTTTTATCTCTTGGTACCAAACAGAACCATTCTACTTCCTCTTTTACTTTGATTATTTGAAGAGAGTCATAGGTTAACAAACTCTACTCTTCTCCAGGTAAATAATTTTATCATGAATAAAAGGCAGCATTCTAATTCTAAGCCTTTGTTGTAGGCATCTGTTTTATGTTCTGATTAGTGACAAACTTACCAGTCTACTAAAATCTCAAATGCTAGCCTAACTAACACTTTCTTTGTAGTAATAAGCGTAAAATGATTTGAGTTTATGGTTTCACTATGTACTACTGACAAGCCTCAGCATAAGCAAGGGCAAAGGAAAATAAACAGGAAAAATAAGAGGAATTGAGATGAGAAGAGGAAAAAGATAGGAAAGAGGCTATGGGGAAGGGAGAGGATGTAGCAATTTCTAACGCTTAAACTTAGACTGTGTGTATTTCATCTTTAGCCTGTATCTTGAATTGTCACAGAAGTAGGAAACTCATTAACACATGCTGACAATCTTGGACGCTTCTATTTTAAATTGTTAACATTAACTTATTTTTCTGTCATGTGTCATTGGTGATTTACAGACTTCTTTTTTAGCCTAGGGATACTTTCTTCAAAGGAATACTTATCAGAAAGCAAATATGTAAAATCAGGTTAAGGTAGGCAACTGCTAGAGCCCCGTCTGCTCTGGGTCCTCCCAGAGCATGCAGCAAGTTTTCCATTCATTCATGCATTCACTCAACAACTATTTACTAATGGGCACCTACCATGTGCCAGGCATGGAGATGCAGCGGGAAGTAAGGCAGATAAGACGCCCTCCCTGATGAAGCTTCAAGCCTAGAACACAATTTTTTAAATTACTGCTTTAAAAAACTGGTCCTGGGCCAAATTCTGAAGAAAAAAAATCCTTTCCTCTGCACTCCCACTCCTCCCATTTCTCATCAACCCCAGATGGCCCGATAACTCTTTAGACAGTAACAGAAATATCTTCTGACAAAAAGAGAAGTGCATAAGTCATCCTAAAAATCATACATCCTTACCAAGTAATTAATTACCTGGAGACAACCTACTTTTAAGTACAAATTTAAAACTCACAGCATTCTACAATAAAGCATATATTAAAAGGTACCCTAAAGCTGGATCAGCACTGACTGTCATTATAAACTAAGTTTAGTAAAAAAACAATCCTTATAACTGGCTACTGCAAAAAAAATAAATATTTAACTTGAATACTTTCAAACTATGGCAAAAGTGACACTGGAACGTCATATCTACATTAAATTAAAAATAAAAAATTTTCATTATCGAGGCCAAGTTAGACAAGACAGTAATAGGGATACAAAGTATCAGAAACTCAAAAGAATTACTTCTTTTTTTGTCTCAAAAGTAAAGTGCTTTCAGAAACTTTTCCCAAGGTTTCAACAGATCCAGAAGGGACAAAAGAACAGCAGAACACAGGGCCCAGAATGCCTTAGTTCAAATCTTAGTTCTGTCATTTACTAGCACTGTGTTGATCTTGGACAAGTTAGAAAATTTGTCCCTACCTCAATTCCTCATCTGTAGAATGAGATTAATAGCAATGCCTTACTCCACAGTAAAGATTAAATGAGTTAGTGAAATACTTACAAGGTCATGTAAAATACTTACAATGGTGTCTGAAGAAAAGTAATCAAACACTACATTACCAGCAGCAAAAAAATGCCACAATATATAATCATTTTCTTCTTATGAATTTACTAATGCCTGATGTAAGTCTATTTCAAGAGTTTGAGAAAATATAAGCAAAACTGTTAACATAATCTGTAAACTACAGAGGGAGTGTATAACAATGTTAACCAAAACAATCTAGGTATGCAACGTTCAAACCAAGAATTCAACAGCCATTGCTACTAAGTATTCAGTAAGTTTAAACAATGCAGTTTCATTCCTCTCTGGTGGTCATGAATACCTAATTCAAGAAAAAAATGCAAAATGTTCCATTATTGCTATGTGTAAGAAAAGTTCTCTATCCTTTCTATTACTTGGTGACGTTAACCTAGGACCATCTAGTATTTATGAGAATGAACTTCACTGTAAGCCACTGATTTCCATACCTTGTCTATTGTCTATTAGTTGAGACATTGTCAAAGTAAACAAGTGCTGCCACCTTGTGGACTCATGAGTATGGTGTTAAATAACCCAAAGTGATCCATAAGCAAAGGAAGACAAATTTTAAAATGAGTTTCCGGTTCAGCTTTTTCTCTCAGTGAGATTCTCACTGCAATAAATGACCAACATTAAATACATGTCATGCCATTTTACAGTAAGAATAATTTCTTTTACAATGTAATGAAATAATGCACCAAATTCAACATTATTTATCATCTCTAACAAGTCTTCACCCCTCTTTCCAAAAGAAATTCTTCATTAAATGTCCTAATTTGCAAGGAATTAGAAGTCTTTAAAATGAATTTATTATCAATGATGTGTCTGAATGTGAGAAACTAGAAAAAGCAAAAAATCACCAGGACTGAAAGTTTCAAAGTCCCTTCAATACTATGGATACTATGTTCCTTTGCTGCTGCCTACTATAGTTCTTCAAGCGTTCTGCCTGATAAACTTCCTGAATTGGAAATTTTTCCTTCAGAAATGTTAATTCAATGTAAATAGGAGAAAATAATGGATGTCAACATGAAGATGAAACAACTAAAGGTACCTTTAAATTTTTTATTTTGCTTGACATATTTTGATATAACTAATCTCACCTTCAGTGAGTATTTTTCTAAACTGAAATCTTGTCTTCCTATAACAGTAAATGTCTGCCTTAGAAAACATAGCACTCTGATATAAATGTCTTTATATGATCAAGGTTTACTTATTTTTTAAAAAACAAAATTACATTATATCAAGCTAAAATGGCTTTCAGGAATGAAGAATAGCTCTTACTCTTTTTTGAATACCTAGAAATGTATAACCAATCCTACATTTTCTAACTAGAAATGCTGCTTTTGTAATATGAAGTTAAGAAGGAAATTTTTATTTTGTTTTTGGTTTATTGTTCATTTTTAAATGGAGAAGAAAATACAATATAGGATGAATTCACAATGGTCAGGGACATTAATTATTATTACAACAGAGTTCTAATCTGCATTACATTTCAGTTGGGTAGAGCCATATAATTATGTGTGTACATACCAGATCAGTATTATTTCTTCTATAAAGGCACTGAAATAAAATTGAGAGCTCTCCTGAATCCAAGCATCAAAGCTGGCCTGTTCATGATTACACTCCTAGCCTCTCCCACACTAGGTAGTCAATGAATTTTTGTTAAATAGGTTAATTACTAATTTAATTAATTAGTTAAACAAAACCCACAATTTACTGCATTTTAAAACTTTAATCACTCCAGTGCCTGATTAGGAAAACTTACACTGCCAACATATAGAAAAATAAATAAATGTATGATTTTTGTCTTGTTACCAAGTTAAACAACAAGCTTGAATACAATAAAAGATTTAATGCAATAGTCTCTTTAGCTAATGGCCTGAATTTCAAGATCAATATTCATATACATAAATAAAAATCTGTCATGAAAATGGAAAAGCACATGTAGTTTCAGTAATTTTTAAAAAGCTAAAAATTGTCAAATTCCTGATCCACATCAAAAACATTTTTTTTACGGCTTCTTCATTCTATCTAGAAAATTTGAACATGGACTAGCAATTTGATGATTCCAAGGGACTACTGCTAATTGTGTTAGAGGTGATAAAGCCCCGTGGTTATACAATACCCATATTTTAAGACATAGAGATTCTTAAGAATCTACAGTTGAAATGACGTAATACCTGGGATTTGCTTCAAAATACTTAAGCAAAGAAATTAGGAATGAAGAGTATAAACAAAGCAAGTATAGCAAAATTTGGATCACTGATGAGTCTGGGAGATGATTGTATAAAGGATTATATTCTTTCCATCTTTATGTATATTAGAAAATTTATTAAAAATTTTTAAAGAATGGTCAAGATGATGAAGATAAAAATAATACAAATTAATAACAAAAAGATAACTAGAAAACCCCAATATTTGAAAACTAATGTCTCAGTAATCCATGAGTCAAAATAAAATGAAAATTGAAATTTAAAAGATTTTTGAAATGAGTGAAAATGAAAAATATCATATCCTTGATATAATAACAATGAAAAACCTAAAAAGAAAATTACAGAAACAATTTCATTTACACGAGCATCAAAAAAATATTCAGGAATTAACAAAGGAGGTGACTTGTACAATGAGAAGTACTAAACAGTGCTGAAAGAAACTAAAATATAAATAAAAACATACCCCATGTTCATGGACTGGAAGGCTGAATATTGTTAAGATGTCAAATACTACCCAAAGTGATCTACAGATTTAATGCAATTCCTATCAAAATCCCAATGACTTTTTTTTTCAGAAATAGAAAAGCCCATCCTAAAATTCACACGGATTTCCAAAGGGCCTGAAGTAGCTAGAGGACTCATACTTCCTGATTTCAAAACTTACTACAAAGCTACAGTAATCAAAAAACATAGATAAAAACAGACATATACACCAATGGAATAGAAGCGAGAACACAGAAATAAACCCTTGCATATGTGGTCAAAGGATTTTTGACAAGAGTGCCAAGACCATTCACTGGAGAAAGGACAGTTTTTTCAAAAAATGGTTCTGAGAAAACTAGATATTCACACGTAAAAGAATGAATTTAGATCCTTACCTAAAACTATATACAAAAATTAATTCAAAATGGATCAAAAACCTAAATCTAAAACCATAAAACTCTTTTCACAAGCTGGGATTTGGCAATGATTTCCTGGATATGACACCACAGGCACAAGCAACAAAAGAAAAAATAGACAAATAAGACTTCATAAAAATTTTTAAACTGTATGCATTGACAACAGACAATATCAAGAGTAAAAAGGCAACCCACAGAATGAGAGAAAATATTTATAAATCTGATAAAGGATTAATATTCAGAATATATAGAAAGCTCCTGAAACCAACAATAAAAAACAAACTCAATTTAAAAATGGACAAAGGACTTGAAAAGACATTTTCCCGAAGAAGATATACAAATGACCAATAAGCATGTGAAAAGACATTTAACATCAGTAATCATTAGAGAAATTCAAATCAAATCTAGGCAATCAAACCTAACCTCATACCCAGTAGAATGACTACTATCAAAAAAACAAAATAAATACTGGCAAAGATGTGGAGAAATTGGAACCCTTAGGCTCTGCTGGTAGAAATGCAAAATGGTATAGCCCTGGTGGAAAATAGTACGGCAGTTCCTCAAAAACTTAAAAATAGAATGACCATTTGATCCAGCAATTCCATTTCTGGGTATATACCCAAAAGAATCGCAAGCAAGGTCTCAAAGAGATAGTCTTACCCATGTTCACAGCAGCATTATTCACAGTAGCTAAAACATGGAAGCAACATAAGTATCCATTGACAGACAGACAGATGACCAAAATGTGTTATACACATGCAATGGAATGTTATTCAGCCTTAAAAAGGAAGGAAATCCTGACATATGCTATAGCATGGATGTACACTGATGACACCACACTAGTGAAATAAGCCAGTCACAAAAAGACAAATATTGCACCATTCCACTTATATGAGATACTTGCAATAGGCAGAATCATAGACAAAGAAAGTAGAATGGTGGTTGCCAGGACTAGGGGCAAGAGGGAACAAGGAGTTATTGTTTAATGGGTACTGAGTTTCAGTTTTACAAGATGTCAAGTATTAAAGAGATGGATGGTGATGACAGTTGCACAGTATTATGAATGCATTTAATACCACTGAACAGTTATTAAGATGGTAAATTTTATGTCATGTGTATTTTACCAGAATAAAAAAAAATTGGAAAAAAGACAAGATATCAATCATATCAAAATTTGTGAGATGCAGTTAATGCAACACTTGGAGGGAAATTTATAACACAAATTATCTATATTAGAAAAGAAGAAAGGTTTCAACTCAATCACTTCAGTTTCTCCCTTAAGAAACTAGAAAGATAAGAGCAAATTACTCCTAAAGAAAGCAGAAAATGGGAAATAATAAAGTTAAGAGTAGAAATCAATGAAACAGAGAACAGAAAAATAGACAGTATCAATAAACCAGGAGCTGGTTCTTTGAGAAGATAAATAAAATTGAAAACTTCCAAGCCAGACTATTAAGTATAAAAAAAAAGGGAAACAAATTTCTGAAATCAAGGATGAGAAAGGAAAAATCATTACAGAATCTAAAGACATCAAAAGGATAATAAAGGAATACTATAAACACTTGTATGCCAGTAAATTCAACAACCTAGATGAAATGGACAAATTCCTTGAAAGGCACAAACTAAAAATAATGCTCAATCAAGAAGAAACGGATAACCTGATTAGCCTTACATCTCTCCTAAAAGTTGGATTTGTTTTTAAAAATCTTCCCTCAAAGAAAACTCAAAACCAAGATGGCTTCACTGGGGAATTGTACAAAATATGTAAGGAAGAACTAACACCAATTCTTTACAAACTCTTCTAAAAAACTGAAGAGGAGAGAGCATTTATTAGGAGAGCACATCTTGTCATTAAAACCACACAAAAGAATTACAAGAAAACAAACTGCAGCCCTATGAGGCGGATGCTAACAATCATTACATTTTAGAGATAAATTGAGGACTAAAGAGATTCAGAAACTTGCCTAAGACTGCAGAGCTAAAAATTGGCAGACAAGCTGGATTTCAGAACAGAGGCTCTTAACCATAACACTATAACTGCTTCTCAAATTCAATTAAATTCTAGACACTCCTGCAAAAGAAAATAGTAAGAAAATAGTATGCTGCCCCATACTTACCTAGAAACTATGCTGGAACCATTATAGAGATCACTAGCATATGATAATGTAGCCAAAGGTCGTACTGAATTATATCGAGTAAACTTGGACAAGCATTCCTGAAATTCATCCAACTGGCTTGCAGTTCGACTGTCATCTATATGAAGAAAACAAAATAAAATAAATGAACTGAAACATAAGTCAAAGAGCAATATCCACAGACTAAAAACTATATACTAAACACAAACAACAACTCTTCCAAGAGTACTTAGAGAGGACTAACATACACAAATTATTGAGCTGATCTTTCAACTTTTAAGAAAAATTTCTCAGTGGTTCTTGAAAGACACAGTCTCTTTCAACACCAGTAAGAACATACTGTGAATTCTTTTTCTTTTTTAAGCAATAATTTCTTGCAAAAACAAAAAAAAGTACCTCTGATCAAGAGATGTTAAATCATCTATTAAAACAAAATCCCTTATCAATGAAGAAGGTGAGGGTGGAGAGACAAATACATATACTGGACAGGGTATTTGTTAAAGGAACATATTTACAGGGATACATCTTCATGTTCATGTTTACTTATAGTCAAAACACAATAATAACATAATTTAGATTAAAAATTGATTTTTAAGTAAAAAGAAAGTGAAATATTTGTTCACATAATACTTTGAATTGCTTCAAATCCAATTATGGGACGAGAGTAAAAAACTGCAGTGTATGAATTATTAATTTTCAAAATCAAACTTAAAATAGGTTCACTCGGGCTTCCCTGGTGGCGCAGTGGTTGAGAGTCTGCCTGCCGATGCAGGGGACACGGGTTCGTGCCCCGGTCCGGGAAGATCCCACATGCCGTGGAGCGACTAGGCCCGTGAGCCATGGCCGCTGAGCCTGCACGTCCGGAGCCTGTGCTCCGCAACGGGAGAGGCCACAACAGTGAGAGGCCGGTGTACCGCAAAAAAAAATAAAAAATAAAAATAAATAAATAAAATAAAATAAAATAAACAAATAAAAATTGGTTCACTCAAATGTTTTGGTGGAATATGGAAAACAATAATTCCATCCAATAGAACTCTTTACAAATACTTTGAGTAAAGTCCATTTCAGTAAACTATTCATAACTAAATGATGTAGAATTTAAATCACAAAATCAGGTTATAAAGGACCTGAGAAGACAGCTAATTTACTCTCCAATGTAGAAACAGGCCTACAGTAAAAGCATGAATAAAAACATTGTTTTTCAAAACTGCTTAAAGTTTGGACTTGCGTTTTCCCTTCCAAAGAAAGAAAAGAACACAATTACTTTAGTTAGCTTTCTATATTGAAACTTGAAATAAGCCTGTTACAACACAGTGTTTTCATACCTTCTTCCTTATTCTTAGCTCATATACATATACACACACAGAACTTTTTTAAGGTAAACTTTTGTGATTTCCCTTCTTAAATGTCCTTTGAAAATACTAGTAAGCAAAAAGAAATTAAGCTGTAAGAATCATTAAGTCAAAAGAGTTACTATTACTCTACTATATGATATATAATAAAGAATTTATTTATTTTATCTGGAGATTTCCAGTTATCTTGAATTGCTGACATGAAGTACTTTATCTAACAATTATTATAAAGAAAAACAAACAATTAGTTGAGGAAACTAAGTAAGCTTCTGGCCCTAATATTTTACATTTTAAAGATTTAAACACTAACTTAACATAGTCATCTAACAACCTACATTAAAAGGGCTCAATTTTGTAGTGTTTCCATTCTAGAAAACACAAAAGGAACAAACCCAATTAGCATGAAATATCAAGATGTTATTGAGCTAAAGTACTTGGTCCACAAAAATTATTCTCAGGAAATTCAACAAATGATAAATAAAACATAGGTTATTGCAAAAGGGGGGGTATCAACTGCACTGCAAAGTGGTTTGGATACAACATGCATCCAACCATGTAACTGGTTCTTTTTATATATAACCCTATTACTGTGAGCTACGTAATGCAGTAAATACTGAAAAGACAGTTACTTTATAGCTAACCATTTAAAATTGTTTTAATATTAATATATTCTTTCAACATTTTGACATCAATCCCTAAGTACATAAAATTCACAAGCATTCAAGAATGTCTATTCTGCAGAAGATCACAATCCTTTTCTAGGGTAGTTGAACTTCCAGCCATCATATCCACTCATTTAACACCTACTTTCAACAGAAGTTATAAAAATAACACTAAAAGCAGTTATTTCAGTATCTGAAATCATAGGGATTAGATTTCACTTATCTGGCTGTAAAAAGGTAGGATTTTGTTTGCTTGGTTGGTTTATGGTCAATACCCATACATATCTGATGGCATATCACCCCTCCTATTCTAATTACAGATTAGTTTGCAAAAGTGCGTTCAGTGTCTCTTCTCTCTTCTAATCTTTATAATTTAGCTTCTCTTTCAATTACAATTAAGAGTTCAAAGCATTTTTTCTTAGTCTTCATGTCTCATTTTCATAGATGAAAATAAAAGTTGGGGATGGGGAATGTGTTCTCATTTGAAGATATACAAAAGGACAATAA
Organism: Monodon monoceros; assembly: GCF_005190385.1. Taxonomy (NCBI): domain Eukaryota; kingdom Metazoa; phylum Chordata; class Mammalia; order Artiodactyla; family Monodontidae; genus Monodon; species Monodon monoceros. The sequence goes on along the minus strand of NW_021703774.1, from coordinate 52,090,020 downwards.
AACTCTTAGGTACCCCATTACAAAGAAGTTTAAATTTCCTCTTTACAGCCAAGGACACTAGGAGGGACTCCATATTCAGCAATATGATCAGTGTAGACACTGCAAATTTGTTAAGTTAAATTTGAGATTCCTAAAAACTAAAGACAACATGTGTTAAGTACAATACAGCCATGTCTACAAAAATAAAAATCTAATCTTCCTCCTGGTTTTAACTTACTAGTCTACCTCCCTATAAAGCTATATCTCCAAAATAAATTAAATTGGTTTGTGATTACCTTTACTATCCCACAGCATGCTTATGCTATAGTTATTTACAAATTATTAATCAATAGCCTACTCCAATCTCTCTTTCCCATCTTGCTCTCTCTCTTTTTTTAATGTCTGCCATTTGCCTGTGGTTGTATTTCAACATCATACCAATAACATCTGAAAGGGTTAACATGAACCCTCTGCCAGTCAGTAGAATGTAGGTCTAAGACTACTTTCAATGTAACAGCTTCCTACTGTAGCTTATAGACTATTACAGAAGTTTAATAAGGGGCTCAATTCTCAAGACAATACAATGAGAGCTTTGCATCTGTATGAAAACTGTTGACTATTAATTTCAAACACACTAATAAACAAAGTTTGGCTTTCTTCTAGTCTTCAGAGGAAAAATGCTAGTGAACCTATATACATTTTTCTGCCACCTCCAGTCCTGAGGCAAATTTCTCCAAAGATTCTCTCTCTATAATGTGTGGATTATAATACAAACATGGCTATTCAAGAGAAAACCAAGGAAAAATTTTTAACAATTAATAAAATAACAGACATTTTTTTCCTTGGTGGTCCTCATTTTGAGCAGGTGTATTACAAATGACATCAACTAATTGAGAATCTAACTTATACCAAGCATTGTATTTTACATGCATCATCTATAAACCTTAAAAAAAAAAAAAACCCTGCTGGGTCGGTATAAATGTCCCTACCGCACTGGTGAGCAAAGACACCAAGAAAGGCTAAAGATCAGAGAACTAACAAAAAGGGAACAGAACTCGGTTACTTTTCTATAGCAATAAAAATATTCTATACTATTGTGTACAAATCTTTGCATAAGTTATTTCCTCTACTTTGAATATGTTTCTAATTACCTTTTTTAGTTAATTAATACTAGCCTTGACTAAATACAACATCTCTGAAATCCCTACAGGAATCATTTTCTCACATTTCTCCATTTTCAACATGGCACGGCTTTTTCACTCCCAGTTTTATTAGTGGATATTCTTCTCTATTCCCTTAATGCTCTTTGCATATGTATATAACATAAAATATCACATAGAATTATTATTATTATTTTTTTTTTTGCGGTACACGGGCCTATCACTGCTGAGGCCTCTCCCGTTGCGGAGCACAGGCTCCGGACACGCAGGCTCAGCGGCCATGGCTCACGGGCCCAGCCACTTCGCGGCATGTGGGATCCTCCCGGACCGGGGCACGAACCCATGTCCCCTGCATTAGCAGGCAGACTCGCAACCACCGCGCCACCAGGGAAGCCCGACACGTAGAATTATTTACCTGTTGCTTCCCCCCACTAAATTCATAATACTCCTTGACGACAAGAACAAGTACTTTCATCTTTTTATTCTTAGCACAGAGGATAGTGCTTAGAACTTAATAAATGTTGAAGAATAGAAGGCAACTGAATGGAACTTATTTTTGCTAGCTACATATTCATGGCTGATTTGTTTTTAACTTTATACAGCTCACTATATACAGATAAAAAATTCCCAAATGAAGAAAGAGAACAAAAATAGATATGGAAAAGCAATGTTCTCCAAGATGTCTAAGAACCTCCACAATACTGTGCTAGACTATGTTGAAAACAGACACTTTTGCTTTCCATAAATCCAGCATAAGAAGCTAGATTTGGATATGAAACATGAATCTGAGATATTTTAAGAAGTCCTGAATGTACCTGAGATACGAGACATCCTTGTAGAAAAGTAACATTGCTCTAAGTCTTCAAAATGAGCAGTGAGTCGTTTTCGTCTTGATGCTAATGTGCTGTTATACCAGGGCTGTTTCTTTGTCTAAGGTGATAACAAGAAAAGACACTTGTAACTCAGAACAAATCATACTATTTCTCTGCACAGAATATCCAAATGTTTGAATATTTAATTTCAAAAGTTCACATTAAAATACTTACAAATAGCAAAATCCCAAAGTTCTTAGACCATATTTCGAATTCTTATTTTAAAGGGAAAATAGGTCAATTTTATGAGAATAAAATGAGAAGCTTCTTTCAACTCTCCAAATTAAATGAAGATAGAATCTATTATAAGGGCTATTCTAAAAAGTAGAATTTTGAGAATTTTACTTTAATATGCATCAATTGTTAGAAAACAATTACCAAAAGAAAACTAATTACTGCTTCATCATCCCTATATTGCAACCTATACCTTGTGAATAACAGGAAGACTGCTTGGCTGTACAGAATAGGTATTTAAATTAACACTGATTATTAGGTTAAGGGGTAGTTAATATGTATAGTTTGACATATACATTAGAAGACCCAAATAACTAAATCACATATATATATATACACACACACACACACACATACATATATATATATATATATATACACACACTTAGAGAACAACAACAAATCTGAAATATACTGGCATATAAATCTTATTTAAAAAGTTTATAATCCTAAATATATAATACTACCAACACCATGTTAATTAAAAGGGTATGAAAACCCTTCCACAAATGGTTACTATTATGCTTGTGGCACATTAACAGATAAAGAGATAAGACATATAATGAGATCCTGAGATGACACAAGTTCACCAATAAGAATACCAGAACTGCAAATGTATTAAGTAAGAAATATTAAGTTACTACAATGAACAAAAAACACTTATCTAAAGTGAACTCCTGCTAAAAGTAAATGGTAACTAAGATATATTTTAAAGTTGTGCTTGGATCAAAAGAAAAAAAGGACTATTTTCCAAAAGATAAACAACCAAACAGGAAGCTGAACTCAGAGAGGTAACAGTAAACAAAATATAAGAGTGTAGAAAAGGGGAAACAAGGGGACAATCTGATTTGAGGACAAATACCTACAAAAGAACAAGTATTAGATTTGGAGAATAAAAAGAGAATTTCCAAAGTGGAAGATAAATCTGCAAAAATTACTCAAAATGAAGGAATAAAGTCAAGAAGAAAGAAAAATTTGTAAGACAAGAGACATAGGAGACAGGATAATAAGGTTTATTCCAGAAAAAGATGTCAGAAAAATAATAGTGAAGGTGATCCAGGACCTTGGAAAAAGAATGGAGACAATGATCGAGAAGATGTAAGAAATGTTTAACAAAAACCTAGAAGAATTAAAGAACAAACAAACAGAAATGAACAATACAATAACTGAAATGAAAAATACACTAGAATAAATCAATAGCAGAATAACTGAGGCAGAAGAACGGATAAGTGAACTGGAAGACAGAATGGTGGAATTCACTGTTGTGGAACAGAATTTAAAAAATGAATGAAAAGAAATGAAGCCAACCTAACAGACCTCTGGGACAACATTAAACGCAAAGACATTCGCATTATAGGGGTCCCAGAAGGAGAAGAGAGAGAGAAAGAACCCGAGAAAATATTTGAAGAGATTAGAGTCAAAAACTTCCCTAACATGGAAAACGAAATAAACACCCAAGTCCAGGAAGCACAGAGCATCCAAGGCAGGATAAACCCAAGGGGAAACACACCAAGACACACAGTAATCAAACTGGAAAAAAATAAAGACAAAGAAAAATTACTGAAAGCAACAAGGGAAAAACAACAAATAACATACAAGGGAACTCCCCTAAGGTAAACAGCTGATTTGCCAGCAGAAACTCTACAAGCCAGAAGGAAGTGGCATGATATACTTAAAGTGATGAAAGGGAAGAAGCTACAACCAAGATTACTCTACCCGGCAAGGATCTCATTCAGATTTGACGGAGAAATCAAAAGCTTTACGGATAAGCAAAAGCTAAGAGAATTCACCACCACCAAACCAGCTCTACAACAAATGTTAAAGGAACTTCTCTAGGTGGGAAACACAAGAGAAGAAAAGGACCTACAAAAGCAAAACACAAAACAATTAAGGAAATGGTATTGGGAACATACATATCAATAATTACCTTAAACGTGAATGGATTAAATGCTCCAACGGAAAGACACAGGCTTGCTGAATGGATACAAAAACAAGACCCATATGTATGCTGTCTACAAGAGACCCACTTCAGACCTAGGGACACATACAGACTGAAAGTAAGGGGATGGAAAAAGATATTCCATGCAAATGGAAATCAAAAGAAAGCTGGAGTAGCAAGACTCATATCAGATAAAATGACTTTAAAATAAAGAACGTTACAAGAGACAAGGAAGGACACTACATAATGATCAAGGGATCAATCCAAGAAGAAGATATAACAATTATAAATATATATGCACCCAACATAGGAGCACCTCCATACAAAAAGCAACTGCCAACAGCTATAAAAGAGGAAATCGACAAACACATATTATCTCACACCAGTGAGAATGGCCATCATCAAAAAATCTAGAAAAACTAAATGCCGGAGAGGGTTTGGAGAAAAGGGAACACTCTTGCACTGCTGGTGGGAATGTGAATTGATACAGCCACTATGGAGAACAGTATGGAGGTTCCTTAAAAAACTACAAATAGAACTACCATATGACCCAGCAATCCCACTACTAGGCATATACCCTGAGAAAACCATAATTAAAAAGGAGTCACATACCAAAATGTTCATTGCAGCTCTATTTACAATAGCCCAGAGATGGAAACAACCTAAGTGTCCATCATCGGATGAATGGATAAAGAAGATGTGGCACATATATACAATGGAATATTACTCAGCCATAAAAAGAAACAAAATTGAGCTATTTGTAATGGGGTGGATAGACCTAGAGTCTGTCATACAGAGTGAAGTAAGTCAGAAAGAGAAAGACAAATACCATATGCTAACACATATATATGGAATTAAGAAAAAAAAATGTCATGAAGAACCTAGGGGTAAGACAGGAATAAAAACACAGACCTACTAGAGAATGGACTTGAGGATATGGGGAGGGGGAAGGGTAAGCTGTGACAAAGCAAGAGAGAGGCATGGACATATATACACTAACAAACGTAAGGTAGATAGCTAGTGGGAAGCAGCCGCATAGCACAGGGAGATCAGCTCCGCGCTTTGTGACCACCTAGAGGGGTGGGATAGGGAGGGTGGGAGGGAGGGAGACGCAAGAGGGAAGAGATATGGGAATATACGTATAACTGATTCACTTTGTTATAAAGCAGAAACTAACACACCATTGTAAAACAATTATACTCTAATAAAGATGTAAAAAATAATAATAATAATAAGAGTGGGGGACTTTAACACCTCACTTACACCAAATGACAGATCATCCAAACAGAAAATTAATAACAAAACACAAGCTTTAAATGACACAACAGACCAGACAGATTTAATTGGTATTTAATATTTAATAATATAGATATTTAATTGATTTCTTTCCATCCAAAAACAGCAGATTACACTTTCTTCTAAAGTGTACACAGAACATTCACCAGGATAGAACACATCTTGGGTCACAAATCAAGCTTCAGTAAATTTGAGAAAATTGAAATCATATCAAGTATCTTTTCTGACCACAATGCTATGAGATTAGAAATCAATTACAGGGTAAAAATCACAAACACATAGAGGCTCAACAATATGTTACTAAATAACCAAGAGATCACTGAAGAAATCAAATAGGAAATCATAAAACACCTAGAGACAAATGACAATGAAAACACGACAATCCAAAACCTATGGGATGCAGCAAAAGCAGTTCTAAGAGAGAAGTTTATAGCAATACAAGCCGACCTCAAGAAACAAGAAAAATCACAAATAAACTAACCTTACACCTAAAGGGACTACAGAAAGAAGAACAATCAAAACCCAAGGTTGGCAGAAGGAAAGAAATCATAAAGATCAGAGCAGAAATAAAGGAAATAGAAACAAGGAAAACAAGAGCAAAGATCAATAAAACTAAAACCTGGTTCTTTGAGAAGATAAACAAAATTGATAAACCATTAGCCAGACTCTTCAAGAAAGAGGGAGAGGACTCAAATCCATAAAATTAGAAATGAAAAAAGGAGAAGTTACAGCAGACACTGCAGAAATGCAAAGCATCCTAAGAGACTATTACAGGCAACTCTATGCCCATAAAATGGACAACCTGGAAGAAATGGACAAATTCTTAGAAAGGTATAACCTTCTAAGACTGAACCAGGAAGAAACAGAAAATATGAACAGACCAATCACAAGTAATCAAATTGACACTGAGATTAAATATCTTCAAAGAAACAAAAGTCGAGAACCAGATGGCTTCACAGGGGAATTCTATCAAATATTTAGAGAAGAGCTAACACCCATCCTTCTCAAACTCTTCCAAAAAAATGCAGAGGAAGGAACACTCCCAAACTCATTCTATGAGGCCACCATCACTCTGATACCAAAATCAGACAAAGATACTACAAAAAAAGAAAATTACAGACCCATATCACTGATGAATATAGATGCAAAAATCCTCAACAAATACTAGCAAAGAGAATACAACAACACATTAAAAGGCTCATACGCCATAATCAAGTGGGATTTATCCCAAGGATGCAAGGATTCTTCAATATACGCAAATCAATCAATGTGATAAACCATATTAACAAATTGAAGAAGAAAAACCACATGATCATCTCAATAGATGCAGAAAAAGCTTTTGACAAAATTCAACACCCATTTATGATAAAAACTCTCCAGAAAGTGGGAACCTACCTGAACATAATAAAGGCGACATAAAATAAACCCACAGCAAACATCATTTTCAATGGTGAAAAACTGAAAGCATTTCCTGTAAGATCAGGAACAAGACAAGGATGTCCACTCTCACCACTATTATTCAACATAGTTTTGGAAGACCTATCTACAGCAATCAGAGAAGAAACAAATAAAAGGAACAAATTGGAAAAGAAAAGGTACAACTGTCACTGTTCGCAAATAACATGATACTATACATAGAGAATCCTAAAGATGCCACCAGAAAACTACTAGAGCTAATCAATGAATTTGGTAAAGTTGCAGGATACAAAATTAATGCACAGAAATCTCTTGCATTCCTATACACTAATGATGAAAAATCTGAAAGAGAAATTAAGGGAACACTCCCATTTACCACTGCAACAAAAAGAATAAAATACCTAGGGATAAACCTACCTAGGGAGATAAAAGATCTGTACGCAGAAAACTATAAGACACTGATGAAAGAAATTAAACATGACACAAACACATGGAGAGATATACCATGTTCTTGGATTGGAAGAATCAATATTGTGAAAGTGACTATATTACCTAAAGCAATCTACAGATTCAATGCAATCCCTATCAAATTACCAATGGCATTTTTTTACAGAACTAGAACAAAAAATCTTAAAATTTGTATGAAGACACAAAAGACCCCAAATAGCCAAAGCGGTCCTGAGGGAAAAAAACAGAGCTGGAGGAATCAGACCCACTGACTTCAAACTATACTACAAAGCTACAGTAATCAAGACAATAGGATACTGGCACAAACGCAGAAATATAGATCAATGGAACAGGATAGAAAGCCCAGAGATCAACCCACACACCTATGGACAACTAATCTATGACAAAGGAGGCAAGGATATACAATGGAGAAAAGACAGTCTCTTCAATAAGTGGTGCTGGGAAAACTGGACAGCTACATGGAATAGAATGAAATTAGAACACTCCCTAACACCATACACAAAAATAAACTCAAAATGGATTAGAGACCTAAATGTAAGACCAGACACTATCAAACTCTTAGAGGAAAACATAGGAAGGACACTGTCATAAATCACAGCACGATCTTTTTTGATCCACCTCCGAGAGTAATGGAAATAAAAATGAATTAAACAAATGGGACATAATGAAACTTAAAAGCTTTTGCAAAGCAAACTATAAACAAGATGCG
>NW_021703774.1:52033207-52081937 GCF_005190385.1 Monodon monoceros | reverse complement strand
ATGTAAACTGATACAGCCACTCTGGAGAACAGTATGGAGGTTCCTTAGAGAACTAAAAATAGAATTACCATATGATCCAGCAATCCCACTACTGGGCATACATCCAGAGAAAACCGTAATTCAAAAAGACACATGCATCCCAATGTTCATTGCAGCACTATTTACAACAGCCAGGACATGGAAGCAACCTAAATGCCCATCGACAGACAAATGGATAAAGAAGATGTAGTACATATATACAATGGAATATTACTCAGCCATAAAAAGGAACAAAATTGGGTCATGTGTTGAGATGTGGATGGATCTAGAGACTGTCATACAGAGTGAAGTAAGTCAGAAGGAGAAAAAAAAATCATATATTAATGCATATATGTGGAAACTAGAAAAATGGTACAGATGAACTGGTTTGCAGGGCAGAAAAAATACACAGATGAGGAGAACAAACGTATGGATACCAAGGTGGGAAAGTGGCGGGGGGTGGTGGTGGTGGTGGTGGTGGGATGAAGTGGAAGATTGCAATTGACATATATACACTAACATGTATAATGGATAAAATGGATAACTAGTGAGAACCTGCTCTATAAAAAAATAAACTAAATTCAAGAAAAAAATCTTCCCTTTCACCACTGATCTGCATATCCACCTTCACCATAGGGTAAACTCTTCATTACCTTTCTGTTAGATTTTACATTTTTTATTGTGCCCGTTTTGTTACAGCAGTCTTAGAATACATTATAATAACTTAATGCCCTTGTAATTATTATACCTCCGCAGCATTCATTCTATAAATAACCATTAAAGTCAATTGGTCACACTCTCTACTGACCTTAAAAAATATTGAGGATTTTTAATTGGAATCACATTAAGTTATGGTTATTGGTCTATTCAAAATGTTTAACAATTGCTTTAACCTATTTTAATAATTTTTATTTTCCTTGAAATTTATACATTTTATTAAGACTGCTATTTTTACTAGTATGCATCAGCACTAAGTTATTTTAATCTACTCAATATTATAATAGCCAATTTCAATTATATATTGTAACATACAGGATCTTTTTTATTTCTCTCTACATTTGCCATCTTAAGTTTTTCCCAGTGTCTTGAGTTCAATGCCTAGTTCATTTATTTTTATTCGCATCTAAAAATGAATTCATTTAATGATACAATTTTTAGGAAAGTTCTGACCAAAATTTCAAAAATTTTGATATATAATATTTTCACTAGCATTATTTTCTGAATTTTTTGTAGCAACATCTGTATACTCTTTGGCACAAAGGTATTAAGAGAAGTATTTAGTTTTCTCTCTTCCAGATTGTCTAAGTAGTTATTTATTTGATGTTCTGATTCAGAGAATGTAGATGGTACAATTTATTCTGTTTAAGAATCAATCCAGTTTTCTAAATGCTCTAAGATTACTATAAATAATGTATATCCCTTGATGCAAAGTATAAAGTGAGACAAGTACCTATTAAACCAAGTTTGACTCATCTCAAACAAAGAAAAAATCCCATGTCTTTAAAATGACGTAAGAAAATCATGCACCAAAGTGGCCTCTGTCATGGTTCTTACCTCATTTCTATTTTTCTCCTCCTTCCTCATTCCTCTCCAGTCATACTGGACTTCTGGACTGTGTCTGGCATTCTTGTACCTTAAGGCTCATGTACTTATTTTCACTCAGCCTAGATCTTCCCGGAGATATCCACATAGCTTGCTCCCTCACCTCCTCTTTGTTCAAAGGTAATCTATTCTTATTACTATTAGTATCACTCCAAATAGACTGAAAGTTTGGCTACAGCATGAATTTTTGTCTGTTTTGTTTTTGTTCAATAACCAGAGCCTATAATAGTGTCTGGTAAATAGGAGGTATTCAAAAAAACTTTTGGTTGAATAAATTAATATTTAAAAGCACCTGCCCTGAAGCCATAATGCCTGAGTTAAAATCTCTGCTATATTACCTTGGGCAACCTCCTCAACTTTTCTTTGCCCTAGTTTCCTCCTCAATAAAAAATAATAGTAATAGTACTTATAGGGAAATTCTAAGAATTAAAGTATTTAATACATGTAAAGTACATTGAGCAATGTCCATGAATAGTAAATGCAAAATAAATGTTACCTAAATACTTTTGTTTCTACTTTAATTACTTCTTGAATTATACAGTAGGCCCTCCATATCCGCAGGTTCTGCATCTAAAAATTCAATCAAATGCAGACCAAAAAAATCCACACACCACCCTCCCCCCAAAAAAGAAGAAGAAATTCCAGGAAGTTCCAAAAAGCAAAACGAATTTGCAGCTGCACTGGCAACTATTTACATTGTATTTAAAACTTTTTATATAGCATTTACATTATATTAGTTATTACAAGTAATCCAGAGATGACAAAGTATATAGGAGGATGTGATACCCAGGTTATATGCAAATATACACCAATTCATCCAAGGATTTGAGCAACCTTGGATTTTGGTACCTGCAGGGGTTCCTGGAACCAATCCCCCATGGATACTGAAGGAGGACTATACCTTAAAATCTCTTACCATGTTTAACTTTTAATCAATTTTTGAAAATTTCTAATAGGTTTTGCTTTATATAAATACCAATGCTTTAGATTATGTCACACAAATGACTATTTTGTGGGATTATACCTTTCATTATGTGAAAACCTGTATCTCTCTTCTATGATTTTTTCCTTGAGTTCTACTTTGGTCTACTCTTCTTTCCTTTTTTGTTGTTTGTTTGTTTTTGTTGTATTCCTTACCATTCTTATATTTGCCAGGTTTATCCTCAACTACTCCTTTGTTTTCAAGTCTTTCTGTGTCAATCTGTTTTAAGTCTGTCTCTTCTAAAGAGTATACCTAGAAATGAAGCCTAAGGACTTCGGCACAATATGTCATATTAGTTCTATCCCATAAGCACTAGTAGGCTTTCCTCCTCAGCAACTTCCCTGTCCTCCAGCAGATACTAAGGTTGGAGTCTCCTGAGAGACCCAGACTACTTCATCCAAAAGCACACTTTTACTCTGCATACAGTGACTCATATGTTAGGTGGACTTCCTAAGTATTCTTTTTATCTTTACAAATTCTTTTTAAGTTTTCAGTGTGAGGATAGCAATATGTCAATGGGATTTCTAGTGGGTGGAGGTTGGAGGGATTACATTGGCTTAGTGTACAATCTCAAACCAGAAGTCTCCTTTATTATATGCAAACAGTAAAAATTAAAAAAAAAAAACTATTCTGATTGCTTTTTTTTCCTATTCAATTTCTATTATTTCTAGCTTATGGAATTTGCTAGAAATTCCAAATCAATGTTCTATAAATGGCCATAGTAGAAAATCTTCTCTGTTCCTCTATGTAGACTTTGTCAAAGCCCTGCAGCCAAAGACCAATAGGAACACACCTGTAGTTGAACAAATTTTATTATTGCTCATTGCAACAAAGAATACAGCACGCTACAGGTTAAGGTAAGAGTATGTTACAAACTACTTATAGGATATAGGCCCATGTTAAGTGATTTGGGGGAGGGTTCAAGGAAGTAAGGCTTTACTCTAGATTGGACACTATCAAGAAGTGGGGATAATTCTGTGATTGAGTACCTTAATATATCTTACCTAGACAAACAGAAAACTACAGTGAGACTAAAGTTGTAATTAGTAAAGAAACAGCAACTGCTCATATTAGCCATGATAGAGGTGTGTTTGGTATTTTATGTGGCTTACACAGTGACTTCTTTTTGTATGTGCTTAATAAATTTATGAAGTGATCTTGGTTTTTGCTTCATTTTATCACCGTCCCAGAGTGACTATGTCTGATGTTGATGTTCTGTGAGATTATGCTTAAAAGGAGAACAGCTGTGAATGCCAAGCCTGTTTCCAGATTCAGAGACTGCTTTTCCAGTTCAAGTTCTTAAGGATGTTTCAATTTAATTCTTTTTTTTTCTTTTTTTTTTTTCAATTTAATTCTTAAAAATTTCTCCTGATATATCCCATTGTCTTATTAAAAAAACACCTAGGGCTTCCCTGGTGGCACAGTGGTTGAGAGTCCGCCTGCCAATGCAGGGGACACGGGTTCGTGCCCCAGTCCGGGAAGATCCCACATGCCGCGGAGCAGCTGGGCCCGTGAGCCATGGCTGCTGAGCCTGCGTATCCGGAGCCTGTGCTCCGCAACGGGAGAGGCCACAACAGTGAGAGGCCCGTGTACCGAAAAAAAAGAAAAAAAAAAAACACCTAGATCTGGTGTTTTCATGGCTGTTCAGAAACAGATACAAACCAATCTATAAACTTACTATAAAAAAACAACAGGCCAAATCCAAGCATGCAGTTGAAGATAACACAGGATATACAGAGTAGTTACACAAACTAACCATAAAAGTAATAGAGGCAGTTATTTAAGTAGTGGGGAAAGAAGAACACAAATAAAAGCTGTATGATCCGAAAGAATTTTCTTTCCACTTTGATAAAAATAACTGCACTATTACATAAAATGAATATACAAATGAACATGCCTCATTTGAATGCCTTATGTTTTTTTCCTTTTAAGGAAAACAGGATATTATAAAGGATACTGGAAGGACAATTTGTAAAATCTGAGTAAGATATAGGGATTAGATAATAGCACCATATCAACACTAACTTCTTGAATTTTAAAGTTATACTGTGATTACATAGGACAATATCCTTGTTTTTAAGGAAATATACACTGGGGTATTTAGAGATAAAGGAACATTATGTCTGTACCCTGCTCAAACATCCAAAGAAAAAATTTTATGTGTGTATATATAAAAGAGAGACAGAATGAGAATGATAAAGCAAATGTGATCAAATGTTAACATCTGGATAATCTGCATACAGAATATAAAGGAATTATTTTTTACCATTCTTGTAACTTCTAAGTCTGAAGTTATTTCAATGTGAAAAGTTTAAAAAAAAAAAAAAGTCTGGCCTCAAAATTATATTTGACAAATGTCAGCATCCCCAAGTCAGAGATGAAGACAGTAAAAATCAAAATAATCATACAATTAATTAAAGAAAAGGAGAAGCCAGAGTCTATTTTACTCAAGCCTGTAGTTTACTTTCCACAGAAAAGCTACGTTTCAACATAATAATGGGTAATTCATCAATAAATTACAACTTTCTTATCTGAGGGAAACAATGCCCTGATTACTCATAATTTCCTCTTACGGTACTTCCTTCCTCTCAAGGTCTGATGTTACCAGTATATTAAAAAAAAATTTAAACTCAGTGATGAGCAAATATATATCTGATTATGTATCAGAGCTATTCAAGTCCTAATCAATGCCACAGCATTCAAAACAGCTGTCTTTATGACAGGACATTCCAGTAAACTCATCTGTGATTATACTTATGGTACCACTGTAACATACTGTTAGATGTATCATTTACCTGAGAACTGCCACTGAAACCTGGAGGTTGGCTGTATTCTGTGGAATCAATAATACTACTGCAAAATGAAGAAAGAAAAATGTGATTTCAGTTTTTACATTCTCTTAGCAACAGAAAAAGTAAATCTAAAATATATCATATATAAATCCAATATTTCTAATTTCTAAGCAAAGAAAATATTTATTACCAATAATTTAATTAGACATCAAATAAATACATATTCCATAAACAAAAAATTAGTAAATATTTAAATAATTTACCCCTTCATCCCACCACCTTAAATATACCCACCTTGAAAGAATGTCAGTAGGGAATAATCATAAGATAGGTGTATATATAGAAGTATTTCCTACAATTTCATTTTCAGATAGGTTAATATGTTTGAACTCTAAGGAAAAGAGGACTTAGAATATTGGGAAAAGAGCACAAGCATGCAATCAAAAGCTATGGTTCACAGATCCTGTTATGACACTAGAGCTAGTACCCTTGGGCAAATACCTTATAATAACTTTCCTTAACTGCAAAGTGAGATAAGTGGAGGCTAGCTATCTCTAGCTATATCTAGAGTCCCTTCAAGCTCCAAAATGTTATGATAATCACCTCACGTGAAAGAAAACTATCAAAGGAATGGAAGAAATGGTAAAATACCAATAATCTTTCTTTCATAACCCAAAATCTATATTCTAATTACCTCTGCCCTAGTGGAACAGAATCTACTTTCTCCATTGGTTCTTTCTATTTGATTATATATATTCTCTGTGCATTTTCCTACCTAACCCTAGAAAAACCTCTAGAAGTCCCGACTAGCTTTTCTTCCTAAGAGTTCCATCTTACCATATCTATCTTATCACGTCACTCTTACCTCCCTCCCTTCTTTAAATAAATTAGCTTATGAAGACTATTAACACTTGAAAATGATATAACTTCTACATCAACCATGATAGATCAACAGTTTTTTACATTTTTAAAAATTCTTCCCTATTTCTACTATAGAAATGTTTATATTTTTGTCTACCCTAATGAAATTTAAGCAATTAAGTATACTAATTTCAGTGTGTCTCTTTACATAAATATACAAAATCATTATTCACTTTAGTACTCAAATAATCACAAAGGTTATAATATGAGAGGCACTCTTAAGAGTACAGAGTGGGTTTGAATTTCACTTGTTAGCAGCTAAATGACTCTGGGCAAGTTATTGATCTTATTTGGCCTCTCTAGCTTCTCCATCTGCTAAATGAGTAAGATACTTCAGAGAGGTATAAGATTTAATTAAGTGGGTTAATTTCTCAGTACGATGCCAAAAAATGGTAGATGTTCAATAAATTTTACCCTCTATGAATAAAATGCATCAATAACATACAAACTTACGCTTTCAAAAATATAATAAATGAGATGCAACTGTCTTCACAGTAGTCCTTTTTTATAAAGCAATACATAATAATAGATATTCAGTGATCTTAACCATTCCTATAGTAAGACTTATGTAAGAAAGACCCTTCAAAGCACTTATACTACAAATTAAAGAATTAACACAATCTTGTAATGAACTTCTTTTGATGAAATATAACCAATTCTCACTTTCCTTGCACAGAGTCATGAACTGATATGACAGGATCACAGGCTATTTTCAGTATACTCTAACCAGGGACTAACAGAGCTAAAAATGAAGAAATGCCATGCATTCAAAAATCTGTGTTCCTCGGTCAGAATGGCCATCATCAAAAAATCTAGAAACAATAAAGGCTGGAGAGGATGTGGAGAAAAGGGAACCCTCTTGCACTGTTGGTAGAAATGTAAATTGATACAGTCACTATGGAGAAGAGTATGGAGGTTTCTTAAAAAAACTAAAAACAGAACTACCATAAGACCCAGCAATCCCACTACTGGGCATATACCCTGAGAAAACCATAATTCAAAAAGAGACGTGTACCACAATGTCCACTGCAGCACTATTTACAATAGCCAGGACATGGAAGCAACCTAAGTGTCCATCGACAGATGAATGGATAAACAAGATGTGGCACATATATACAATGTGGCAATAGATGTGGCAGTGTGGCAAAGATGTGGCAATATATACAATATTACTCAAGAAATGAAACTGAGTTATTTGTAGTGAGGTGGATGGACCTAGAGTCTGTCATACAGAATGAAGTAACTGAGTTATTTGTAGTGAGGTGGATGGACCTAGAGTCTGTCATACAGAATGAAGTAAGTCAGAAAGAGAAAAACAAATACCGCATGCTAACACATATATATGGAATCTAAAAAACAAAAAAAAGGTTCTAATGAACCTAGGGGCAGGACAGGAATAAAGATGCAAACATAGAGAATGGACTTGAGGACATGGGGAGGGGGAAGGGTAAGCTGGGTCGAAGTGAGAGAGTAACATTGACATATATACACTACCAAATGTAAAATAGATAGCTAGTGGGAAACAGCTGCATAGCACAGGGAGATCAGCTGGGTGCTTTGTGACCACCTAGAGGGGTGAGATAGGGCAGGTGGGAGGGAGACACAAGAGGGAGGGTATATGGAGATATATGTATGCATATGGCTGATTCACTTTGTTACACAGCAGAAACTAACACAACATTAAAGCAATTATACTCCAATAAAGATGTTAAAAAAAAAATCTGTGTTCCTTCCACTAATGAAACCCAATTCCCTATTATCTGTATAAACATTAATAAAATTATGAAGCTGCAAATTTAGAGGTTGATAGAACAGAACTATTTCTAGATATAATTATTTTATGGTGTTATAATTCAGACTTCTTTGACTGCAGGCTGGAACAATGATATTGATATATCAGTGTATATAGTGAGATAACATTGCATTTCAAATACATGTTTAAAAATAGTACTCATCAGATTGTTGAAGGTATTGAAATTACAGGTTTTAAATAGTATTTTATTAATAATAACTGCAGAGTTTGAAATTTATTTTATTTCAGATCTTAATCTTACTCACTAAGGAAATTTATTATTGCATATACAACCACAACAGAAGCAATCTGAAAAAATAAATCCCTTTAATTCTGCTTTTTAAAATGTGTGTGTGTGTGTGTGTGTTTCTATGTGTGTATAAAGTAACATGATTAGAAGAGAATATTAGAAAGCACTGCCTGGGCTGGGTTCTCTTGATTCTGGTGCTATTCTACTGCTTATCTCTGAGTTAGCCACAATCCACAGATGGTAATGACAACAGCAGTATTAACAGCTATCATTTATTGAGCATTTACCATGCTGTAGGCACTGAGCTAAGTCATTTAAACTTCGTAACTCAGGTAGACACTATTATCATTCCCATTTCTCAAGTGAGGAAACTCAGCCACTGACAGATTATACATTTGGCCCAAGTTAACAAAGTTAGTCAATAGCAGAGTTAGGATTCAAAGCCAAGGAGTCAGGTTCTAGAGTCTACACTGAACCACCATGCTATGCTCCCTAGGCACATCACATTCTACAACTGAAGAGTGAAGAAATCCTGGATTAGCCCAACCCACTTCATAGACATAATTTAAGGAGAAAAGTGAAAAAAATGGCAACCTATAAATATGAGAGTCATCAATTATTTCAAATAAATGTCAAATAAATAACTTCAAATTATTTCAAATAAGTTATACAAACAAAGCCACCAAAAAATGGCAAGGGCAAGAAGAAAATTTCAAGATAGTAACTAAAACTGAGTTAGGAATAATACACTTTATTCATGATGGGGAAAAAAAGATGATAAAAAAATTCTTAATGTTCTTGCTGGTGACAATGAGGAGCTCAGCTAAAAACATATGAAAACTATACAGTTGTTAATCCAAGTTACAAGGGAAATTCACAGTTATGCAAGTAGATGTCACAAAACTACTTACTGTCAGTTAAATTATTTGCTTCCAAAAGCAAAGATATACTTTGTAATTAAAAGATAGACTTTTACAAATGAACTTATATACAAAACAGAAACAGACTCACAGACATAAAAAACAAGTTTATGGTACCAAAGGGGAAATGGGGGGGACGGATAAATTAGGAGTTTGGGATTAACAAATACACACCCCTATATATAAAATAGATAATCAAGAAGGACCTACTGTACAGCACAGGGAACTATACTATTTTGTAATGACCTATAAGGGAAAAGAATCTGAAAAAGAATATATATGTGTATGTATTTATGTGTATATATACGTATTTATGTGTGTATTATGTGTATATATGTGTGCATGTGTGTATATATGTATATATATATATATATATATAAAACTGAATCACTTTGCAGTACACCTGAAAGTAACACAACACTGCAAATCAACTATCCTTCAATTAAAAAAAAAAGAAATAAAAAATATGTTTAAATAAATAATTTAAAAAAGACTGTTAAGTCAATTTCACATATAAGCTATATCTATAAATGAATAGGAAGCTAAGAGAAAATTTTGATGCAAAATTCAATTGAAAATTAAGGTGAATGCTTTTCTTCTACAGTGTCTCAGACTCATTAGAATAGACAGTACTACTACTCATATTGTGGTATTTGTAAGAATTTCAACAAGATAGTACAACAAATTTTATACAAAAGATTTTATACAAATAAACATCGGTGATTAAAATGGCCTTTTCAGCAATATACAGTTTGGCTTTTAAAAATACTGGGCTTGGGACTTCCCTGGGGGTCCAGTGGTTAAGACTCCACGCTCCCAATGCAGGGGACCCAGGTTCGATCCCTGGTCAGGGAACTAGATCCCGAATGCCGCAACTAAGAGCCTGCATGTCACAACTTAAAATCCCGCATGCCCTAACGAAGATCCTGCAACTGAGATCCGAAGCAGACAAAAACTAAATAAATATTTTTTAAAATAATAATAAATAAATAATAAAATTAAACATATATATATATATATAAATATTGGGCTCAAAAAACTTACATAAAAACATATGATCACCTCAATAGATGCAGAGAAAGCTTTCAACAAAATTCAACACCCATTTATGATAAAAACCCTGCAGAAAGTAGGCATAGAGGGAACTTACCTCAACATAATAAAGGTCACATATGACAAACCCACAGCCAACATCATCCTCAATGGTGAAAAACTGAAACCATTTCCACTAAGACCAGGAACAAGACAAGGCTGCCCACTCTCACCACTCTTATTCAACATAGTTTTGGAAGTTTTAGCCACAGCAATCAGAGAACAAAAAAAGATAAAAGGAATCCAAATTGGAAAAGAAGAAGTAAAGATGTCACTGTTTGCAGATGACATGACACTATACATAGAGAATCCTAAAGATGTTACTAGAAAACTACTAGAGCTAATCAACGAATCTGGTAAAGTAGCAGGATAAAATAATTAATGCACAGAAATGTCTTGCTTTCCTATACACTAATGATGAAAAATGTGAAAGTGAAATCAAGAAAACACTCCCATTTACCATTGCAACAAAAAGAATAAAATACCTAGGAATAAACCTACCGAAGGAGACAAAAGACCTGTATGCAGAAAATTATAAGACACTGATGAAAGAAATTAAAGATGATACAAACAGATGGAGAGATTACCATGTTCTTGGATTGGAAGAATCAACATTGTGAAAATGACTATACTACCCAAAGCAATCTACAGATTCAATGCAATCCCTATCAAACTACCACTGGCATTTTTCACAGAACTAGAACAAAAAATGTCACAATTTGTATGGAAACACAAAAGACCCCAAATAGCCAAAGCAATCTTGAGAAAGAAAAATGAAGCTGGAGGAATCAGGCTCCCGGACTTCAGACAATACTTCAAAGCTACAGTAGTCAAGACAGTACGCTACTGGCACAAAAACAGAAATATAGATCAATGGAAGACGACAGAGAGCCCAGAGATAAACCCACGCACATATGGTCACCTTATTTTTGATAAAGGAGGCAAGAATATACAATGGAGAAAAGACAGCCTCTTCAATAAGCGGTGCTGGGAAAACTGGACAGCTACATGTAAAAGAATGAAATCAGAACACTCCCTAACACCATACACAAAAATAAACTCAAAATGGATTGAAACCT
The DNA here is from genome assembly GCF_005190385.1 of Monodon monoceros. Lineage (NCBI taxonomy): Eukaryota > Metazoa > Chordata > Mammalia > Artiodactyla > Monodontidae > Monodon > Monodon monoceros. The sequence goes on along the minus strand of NW_021703774.1, from coordinate 52,070,489 downwards.
AAATGTAAGGCCAGACACTATCAAACTCTCAGAGGAAAACATAGGCAGAACACTCTATGACATAAATCACAGCAAGATCCTCTTTGACCCACCTCCTAGAGAAATGGAAATAAAAACAAAAATAAACAAATGGGACCTAATGAAACTTAAAAGGTTTTGTACAGCAAAGGAAACCATAAACAAGACGAAAAGACAACCCTCAGAATGGGAGAAAGTATTTGCAGATGAAGCAACTGACAAAGGATTAATCTCCAAAATTTACAAGCAGCTCATGCAGCTCAATATCAAAAAAGCAAACAACCTAATCCACAAGTGGGCAGAAGATGTAAACAGATGTTTCTCCAAAGAAGATATACAGACTGCCAACAAACACATGAAAGAATGCTCAACATCATTAATTATTAGAGAAATGCAAATCAAAACTACAATGAGATATCATCTCACACTGGTCAGAATGGCCATCATCAAAAAAATCTACAAACAATAAATACTGGAGAGGGTGTGGAGCAAAGGGAACCCTCTTGCACTGTTGGCGGGAATGTAAATTGATACAGCCACTATAGAGAACAGTATGGAGGTTCCTTAAAAAACTAAAAGTAGAATTACCATACGACCCAGCAATTCTACTACCGGGCATATACCCTGAGAAAACCATAACTCAAAAAGAATCATATACCACAATGTTCATTGCAGCTCTATTTACAATAGCCAGGACGTGGAAGCAACCTAAGTGTCCACTGACAGATGAATGGATAAAGAAGATGTGGCACATATATACAATGGAATATTACTCCACCATAAAAAGAAACGAGATTGAGTTATTTGCAGTGAGGTGGATGGACTTAGAGTCTGTCATACAGAGTGAAGTAAGTCACAAAGAGAAAAACAAATACCGTATGCTAACACATATATATGGAATCTAGAAAAAAAAAATGGTCATGAAGAACCTAGGGGCAAGATGGGAATAAAGACGCAGACCTACTAGAAAATGGACTTGAGGACACGGGGAGGAGGAAGGGTAAGCTGGGACAAAGTGAGAGAGTGGCATGGACATATATACACTACCAAATGTAAAACTGATAGCTAGTGGGAAGCAGCCACATAGCACAGGGAGATCACCTCGGTGCTTTGTGACCACCTGGAGGGGTTGGATAGGGAGGGTGGAGGGAGGGAGACGCAAGAGGGAAGAGATATGGGGATATATGTATATGTATAACTGATTCACTTTGTTATAAAGCAGAAACTAACACACCATTTTAAAGCAATTATACTCCAATAAAGATGTTAAACAACAACAAAAAAAGGTTACAGAAAACTTCAATTCCTAAAACCCAAAACTATGAAAATCAAACACTTTTTGTAACTTTTTGAAGTGAAAACCTGACCTGAACAGATTTTGATACCGTTTATCTCACTGACTGCTAACATGCATGCTTCAATGCTGAAATATTAATGTGCTTGATTATATGGAACCGAGTTTTACTCCTCCTCCAGTATATGTAATATATGGCATATGTACTGTGTTACCTTTCTAAATTGGGGAGGGAAGGGTATGGGGGCAAGACATAACACTACATAGTGAAACACATATGACTCCAAAGGTTTCCCAAAAAGGTTATGAAAACCTATATATCATACAAGCTTTGGATTTACTTCGGGAACGTAAGGGTAGTTCAATAATAAAAACATTGGGCTCCAGAGTACATATCTATGATCTTTAGGAAAAAGAGATTCAATTTATTCTTCAAAGAACAGAAGTTATCAGAGTATTTCAAATATCCAGGAAAAACTTCCTCCAACACCCTTTGTCCCCTTTTAATGGTAGATGGTTAGAAAGGGTTGTAGATATACAGTACACAGGAGGACTGTATGAACCTCATATTATGCTACCTTTTAAAAGGTCTGTAATTCCATAATATTACTAAAGTTTAAAAAGAAAAGCAAAAGGGCAATTTATTTTAAAGTTTTCATTATAAGAGCTTCCTCAGGGAGAAACTTACTGCCGGCAGATGTGAAAAGCACATGTGATGGAAAATTTCTGAAAGATGGAACAGGTCTGAATCTACTGCTTACTGCCTTTGGAAGTAAATAATTTGCTTGGTAAAATTTCAAAAACAGAATAATAAGCTCAAAAGAAAAAGACTGAAGAAACTCATTTGTCTCCAACACAGCTAATAAAAGTCCCAGTTTGTTAGGCTAAGTACTGCATTTGACTCCATTATATTCTAACCACTTATCAATGAGTGGGAATAGTTATAATAGTTACAATTTAGTTATAATTCACAGAGGAGAAATTTTTAATTATCAGATGATGTAACTGCCATAAATCTTAGTGTTACAAAAACCCAGGTCTCTGAAATCATCTCAGAAAAAGGTTTTAAAAACAAAGTAGAGGAAGCATTCCAAAAACAGCAACAAAAGATTCAAAGGTAGAGGATCTGAATGGGAAAAAGATACTGGAACTTGGGTAGAGGAGAGACAGTAAACAGCAGAAACAGAAAATGGTGACAGCACATGAAATTTTATGCTTGCATTCAATTATTCTTACATCTAAGCTAGGGTTACAATGTATAGCTTTGGTTTTCCCAGCTTCTCCCATCCCTGACCTCCCAGAATCAAGGTACACCTATAATAAGCAAAGGGGTGAAAAGATTCCTACATGACTCTAACCTGAAAGCGCAAAAGGCCATAAGCAAGAGGGTCTAATCACAGTAATATGAATGGAATCAACAGGGAATGGCTGGTAAATACCAATAATTTGCTTCCTTCCAAGAAACTTAATTTTAACTGTTTTGGCTCTCTCAAGCCCAGGAACATAACTCAAGGCATTTTTAAGACATTACAGAAGGATACGTAACTTTACAAAGTAGAGAGTAAATAGAAAATTTTACCCTATCTTCCCCAAAAATGAAATAAACTTAAGATAGTTATAAAACGTTAGTGTTGAATGTCAGAGCTTTCTTTTATGAAAAAGAAAATAAATATATCTTACTTAGAGATTTTTAAAACATGTCAGTAATACAGACATATTCACTGCCCACTAAACCAGTATTTACATATTTTTAAAGTATGATCCTCCAGGCCTACATGTGAATCTCAGGAACTCACCTCAGACCTAATGATCAGATTTCGGGCGTGGGGTTCAAAAATCTGCATGTCAAACAAGAGGTTTGGCTGATACTCAGGCACATTGAAATCTGTCCTATTCACACCTCGGATTTCAGAATTAGAAAGGACTGGTAGTATCTTCATCAAGCAGTGACAATTACAGTTTATAACTAGAACCCAAAGATGTTTTTCAAAAATCCTGAAATACCTACTCATCAAACATAATTTAAGTTAAATGTATTTTGATTATTTTAATTACTGGAATCAAAAAGTCTATTTATACCATATTTTAAGCAGAATAATTAATTTGACAGCATAACTTATTTTCTGTCCTTTATATAACCATGTGAGCAGAGTTCTAGGGTCTGTCATATTCACAACTGTATCTCCAGTGCCTAAAACTGTGTTTTATATATGCCTGATACACCTCCAAAAACTGGCTTAGTGACTGAAGAATTCTTCAAATATTCTAAATAAAGGAAATTGAACTATTTCAAAAACATTTTTCTTTACTTGCTGCAATTCTATTACCTATCAAATTAATGAGAAACTACAGATGTATGAAGAGTACCCTTTACATTATTGCCAAGGAAATTTGTTTTCTGTGTTTGTGTTTCTTTGTGTTTGTTCAAGTTGGAAATTCCATAAGATTCTTCAGTATCCTCCATCGCCTATGGCATCAAATTCAACTCCTCTGCACGGTATAGGGTCAGAGTTAAGGCAAGTAGTCCTCAGTAGTCGCAACAATAAATGCAAGTGTAGCAGAGATTTCTTAAGATCTGTTCATAATCATCTAACCTTGGAAATACAAGTCCCCTATATACGAATCTCCAAGTTGCAAACTTTCAAAGATGCAAACGTGTTTGCATGTCCAATCACATAAGTTAGTTCACGTGTCTGGTGTACACTGTCACACGCATGCCTCCTCTGTAAGTGGTGGTGCTTTTGTGTACTTTACTGTACAGTACTGTATAGCGTACAGTAGTACAGTATCTTTATTTCAAGCCCAGGATGTCCAGAAGCAATGGTAAAAGCAGTGGTGATGTAGCTGATACCGCTAAGAATCACCAAGAGAGACAAGAGGAAGAAGAAGTAACTGAAGAACCGAAGAGATTCACGATACAGGAAATGGCAAAGGGATTTTCTTTGAGGAGGCGCTGTTAGTTTTTGAGGCATAGGACCTGAATGTAGAACGGTACACAAAGGTTGCAGCTACCATTCAGAATGCAATCTAGTGCTACCATGTCATCTATGACAAGAAAAAAAGAGCTACTACTCAGACATCACTGGATCGTTTTTTCAAGAGTAGATAGAATTGAATCCAGCAAGGAACCAGAACCTGTGCCATCAAACTCAGGAGTGAGCAGCTTGCCCTCCGACTCCTACTGCTGACGATCCTTCAGCTCCACCATCTCCCACCTCCTCCCCCTCCTCCAGTCAGTAACTCTTCTTGCCTGTTCCCTTGATGCCAGCCCCTGTATGCCAGGTGTTGTGCTGTACTACTGTACTTTTCAAGGTACTGTACTATAAGATGAAAAATGTTTTCTTTATTTTTTGTGTTTGTTTTTTATGTATTATTTGTGTGAAAAGTATTATAAACCTATTACAGTACAGTACTATATAGCCGATTGCGTTAGTTGGGTACCTAGGCTAACTTTCTTGCACTTACGAACAAATTGGACTTACGAATCCTCTCTAGGAACGAAACTCGTTCGTATGTAGGAGACTTACTGTATGGAAAATAGTGCCAGGCTGTGTACGGAGAATTTCCTATATTGTATAATTCCCCTCCTCAACAAAGGGAAATAAATGTTATATGAAAAACTCTTTAGGTTTATGTAGAAGATTTGTTTAAAATATATAATAAATTAGGGACAAATCTGTAAGGATTAGAGTTAGACCTGACCGTAAGAGCATTTCAATTCCTACGTTTTAAAAACAGTTATCTTAGGAAATTCCCTGGCAGTCCAGTGGTTAGGACTCCGCGCTTTCACTGCCAAGGGCCAGGGTTCGGTTCCTGGCTGGGAAACTAAGATCCCACAAGCCACGCAGTGTGGCGAAGAAATAAATAAATAAAAGACAATGAAATAAGTAAATAAGTAAATAAATAAGTAAATAAATAAATAAAATAAAATTTTAAAAGTTATCTTCCCAAGTAAAACAAAGCAGTTAAACCAATAATAATTGCCAAAAAGTACCAAAAACTTAAGCATTAATATGTGAAGAAGAAGCCATTAACACTGCTCCGGTCAGTGATGATAATCCAGCCAAAGACCCAATATGCAATAACAGAGAAGATGGGTCCATTTTCATCCACTATACCAAAGAGCCATCCCTAACCACCACCCACCCTCTGCCCATCACACACATTTTTTTTTTTAATGACTTGGGGGAGGGGGCATGTCACGGGGGTAAGTATAACTGCATAGAGTTGTGTGGGTGAGTTAAAGAGGAATTTCTTAACCTAGTCCAAGAGCCATTACACAATATCAAATTCCTTGAATTTTACTAGTTTATTCACTCAAATGATAAAATATACAAATTCACAAGGTACTAACTCACCATTATATATATTTATATACATATATATATATTCTTTATAATAGTTAAATACTTCTAACATCCATAAAGTGACCCCTTGCTTTTTCCTTCATTTTGATTCATCTGGACCTTTGTCAAAAATGACAGACACCCAGGGACTTCCCTGGTGGTGCAGTGGTTAAGAATCCGCTTGCCAATGCAGAGGACATGGGTTCAATCCCTGGTCCGGGAAGATCCCACATGCAGCGGAGCAACTAAGCCCATCCGCCACAACTACCGAGCCTGCACTCTAGAGCCCGCGAGCCACAACTACTGAGCCCACGCACCACAACTACAGAAGCCCACACGCCTAGAGCCTGTGCTCCACAACAAGAGAAGCCACTGCAGTGAGAAGCCCAGACACCGCAACGAAGAGCAGCCCCCGCTCGCCACAACTAGAGAAAGCCCATGCGCAGCAAGGAACACCCAACGCAGCCATAAATAAATTTATTTATTTATTTATTAAAAAATGACAGACACACAAATGAAAGATTAAGTCTCAAAAATACCTGATAGAGTAGTTAAATATAATCAAAAGTGTCTTATATAAATGTCTTATCTATATATTTTATTTATAAATATCCCTGGTCTACAACACAGAAAAGTTCAATAAGCAATTCACAATTTAAACTTATGTATGCATCTTTTAAAAAATGAATTAAATTTATGACCAACAGAAATAAAAAAATATGTCTGGCATTTAAATAATGAAGCTAATAATTATGAGGGAAAAATTATAATTCAACTACATGCTATTTCTTAAAAATAAAAAAAACTCAAATATTGATAGTATAACATAACATTCTTCCCATGTTTAATTTCACATCCAAATCTTAAGGGTCATTTCCCAAGAATATTTAAAGCCACATCATTTTCCCAAGTGTCTCGCTCAAACCTTGAGTGATAATCAAATTACTCGTTTCAAGAAAATATCAAAACACTCTTTTGAAGAAAATATCATGTTTGTCCATTTTCTCATCTTCAACTGTTAACCAGTCTCACCTCTGCCCAAATCTCATTTGACAATAGTGCTCCATACAATTTTAGTGATTCAACAAAGTTTTCATAGATATCATGAAATCCTCTATCTTTTATGAGATCAGCTATTTTACTTTATAATACAACCACTTCCCTTCTCTTCCACCAATAAAATCCTATAAAATCCAGTAAAATTCCACCATTTCCTCTCTTCTGGACTCTTGCAATGTTCCTAACGTTCGTCCTAGCTTCCAATGGCAGGGGGCTGAGAGGGACACAGAATCTCTGTCCTCTACATGGGAACCCCAGTAAATATTTTAAAATCTAAAACAGATCCTACTCAAAACTCCCCCATGACTTTTTATTATCTCTTCACTTCACTTCATTCATGTGTCAGCTCTCTAATACATCTAATTTCCTTTCTAGGGTACTACTTACATATTTTGTACTACTACTATATTATATTTTTGCTTATTTAGCATCTGCCCCAACCTCCACACACACACACCCCAAAAGGTAAGCTCCATAAAGGCAGGAAATCTGCCAGCTAGATTCAACACTTCGAACAGTGCCCAGTGCATCAGAGGCATTAAATAAACAGAGCCAGTTAAATGAATATAATACTATATGGTCAACAAGTTATTAAAAGTCGTCAATAAGATTAACAAAGACCTGGACACACAGATAGAAAGAAACACTACTGTTAAAGGCTATGACAGAGAGTCATATGACGATGAGAACTATCAGTTTATTAGAGAAGATTCTGTGATATGACAACTTTTTCTTGCCTGCATGCACTCACATAATAAATATTCCACTGACAAAGATTCCATGTGTATCAGGAAGTGAATGTTAAGCTTAAAGATAATATCCCACAGCTGAGTCATTCCCAAGTGTTTTAAAGAAAATAAAATATGGACAAAAACAAGCTGAATTACACAGGTAAAGTGACCCCAGAATCACCTAGTACTCACGAGGATTCTCCATAAAGTGGTTAATGAAAAATATCAAACAACCCAGGAATGTTCTTTAACTGAATATCCCTTGTGCCCCTTCCCCACATTTTGTCCAAAACTAGATCTAAAATAGCTTTCCTGAACTGACACTGGCTCTGAAGGTTAGTGTAATCTCTTGTACTGTCATTGGACTGCCTGATAATCCATGTGTTATCCTAAAACTATCTGTCCGAAAAGCTTACATTAGACCACTGTCCTAAATGGATTAGCAAGTTAAAAACATGTAAAATTGCTCTCGCTTTGAACACAACAAAAAAGTTCAAATTCAAATTTTAGGTAGTAGATATTTCAAATAGAACTTTAGAGCTATATAGGGACCACAGACATTCACTATTATTTCACAAAAACTTACTGAAGGAGGCCAGTCACTACTGCTACTCAAAAACCTAGGGAAACAGTCATGAGCAAGACAAATGTAATTCCTGCTCTAATAGAGGGTACAGAAGGGAAGACAAATTAATAATGGGGAGTTATAAAGAAAATACCAGGGATATCTAAACTAACAGATCTATCTAATGGCCTCACTTTAAATCTGGGGAATGAGATCTGCAAGAAAATTCAACCGGTTAGTGGAAAAGTTAAAGGTATTAGTTTATCTAATTCTCCCCTAATATTACCATTTCATGTTCTCCAGTTGTAGATTTCTAATGTCATCTGATTTTAACTCACAAAGTATTTAAAGCTGCCATTATTTTAAGAAATCCACCAAACTTTTAATCGAACAGTGAATTCACAGTATTATAATATTCTACTCACTAACTGTCCCTGGCATGAAAATTCAAAGCATTAAGGAAACAGGCTATCTCAATCTCATTTCTAGATCATGACCAAAGTAATTTCTCAGGGGTTTTTGTACATTACATGGAAAAGGCTCCTAAGGATTAATACCATATGTGCACTCTGTAACATAAATCCTAAGCAATTACAAGTTTCAAGATTTGTACCTGTGTGATGGAGAAGGAGCTTCAAATTGAGGCACTGTGCTATCCTCACTGACAGGAGAGTATAAGCCGCTCATTTCCTGGAAGCACAATTATTAGAGTTACAGACACTCCAAAGAGAAGATGTATAAATCAAAAGGAGTTATGATATTATATTCCTTTCCAATCCCAGGTTTTATCAGTCCCTTTTTGTCTCAACACCCAAATTTCTCAAGGCTTCCTTTCCACAGAGTACAAAAGCAAGGATATCTGAAAGTTAAGAGACAAGCCTTTTCTATGATACACATTCTTAAAGAACCAGAAACACTTTAATAAATATTCATCACTAATGAAGCTACCAAATGCAGAAAAAGACAAATGTAAATAATCTGAATGAGATGTACAGTACACTATGTGAATAGTGAACTTGCTAATCATTAATCCAGGTGAGACCCTATTGATAAATATTAAGATAAATATGACAGTATGTTAACTGGATCATTAGGTTCAACTCTGCAAAGTACAGAAAAACATGATATGTCAGTCTCTACTTCAAAAATATTCTCTGCAAACATTAAGAAAAGTAGCATTCCTCTTAATTCAAATATTAGCTTTCTAGTAAACAATGGATTAAACTCTAACTTTGATCATTAACTAGAGGAAAAGGCCTCCTAATAAACTATCACTGCATAAATTATGACTGTGACTTTCTATACAATGGAGACCAATCCCATAAATTTATTGCAGCAATTTAAAGGCAAAGCAAAAATTTCATGAAATTGAAAAATTACTAGAGATGTGAGAAATTCTTGATATCTTACTTCCACTCTTTTGATATCCTCTTCCAAAACACTTAACTCCTTCTGAATCTGCTCCAGTTGCTGTAGATTAGAGAGGAGGAAATAAAAAGCCTAAACCAAACCACACAAGCATCACCACAATCATAAAATAACTTAACGTTTACAAAATGATTTCTAGGAAAATGTGCACTAATGGTTGTCAGGGTGAAATACTGCAGACAAAAAGTGCTGTAAGTTCCTATGTTAAAAAGTAAATGTAAAGACTTAATATTTAAGAAAACAGTATTTTCTTTAATACAAGGATCGGCTTTATAATAAAAATATTAAAGATGAACAACAATGACAATATGACTTAATAAAAACAGAAGACATCTGAAGAATTTTCAAATTACCTCATTTAACTGTCAGCAATTAATGTCAGCATGTCAGTTAACCCCATTTTAAAAATAAAAAAAAGTCTCAGAGATTAAATTCTACCACCCCAAAGCAATCACAAATGAGCCTCTTAAGCATTTTTTAAAACATATTTAAGATAATCTTTTATCTTTGATATCTTACCTACTGCACCATAACCTTTCTCCACGCCATTAAAATGCAAACATTTTAATTGTTGCATCACATTCAACAATATATTTAACCATCAGAGATTTAAGTTGTTTGCAAACTATCATAAGTAATTCTGGAACATACTAGTCTGTATTTCAAATTTCATTGATTATTAAAAATGAAATTATTTGATCAAAAGAAAAAGCTAGCAAATCTTCACTGCATAAGAAAAACTGTTTTTCAGAAACACTATCAAATTTAGATTTCTATCACTATTATGTATAAGTGGCTGTCTTAATCTAACCCAAATATATTGAGCCAATTTTTAAAATGTAAAATAACAATAATGAATACTTATGTAATAATATTTATTGCCAGGTGTGAAATAGGAACTACCACACAGGAAAATGAAGCACAGAAAGGTTAAGTGACTTGTCCAAGATTATTCAGCAAATACATGGCAGACAAACAGATTTTTAAGCGCCTTTTCTTCTGTGGCAATATATACACAATTGATAACATATTAATTCAAATATTTGCCAATCCTAAGCATTTTGCTAAGCACTGTGAAAAACGGGATTTAGAAAACTCTAGCCCTTGCCCTCATGGAACTCAGTCTAGGGAAGATGGCAAAAAGTAAACCAATAGTTGAAATATCATAGAAAACATTATGATGATGGTACGTACAAAGAATTAAAGGTACACAGACTGCACCTAACCTAGATGGAAAACTTGGGGAGAGGGAAAAGGCAACTGGATAACTGAAATAGGATCTGAAATTAAGTGAAATGCTGAGCATCGAAGGACTAACAGTAATTTGCCAGGTGGAAAAAAGGTGGGAAAAGACAGAATAAACAGAGTAAATAATAAAACACACAAAGACCTAAAAGCTATGAGAAAGGGAAATAATAAATCTGAATTTATGACAATGAATGAAATCACCCAATGTCAACCAGTACAGTCAGAAGAGATGAGAACAAAAACTGGGTGTAGGGAACACCAACAGCTAAGAGATAGGCAAAGGAAGAAGGAGCAGCTCTATGTCAACCATCAATAAGGGCAAGGGCAAAAGCCAGGAGAAAGGATAGCACAGTATCACAGAAACCATGGTTGGGACAGGGGGAGGGGGTTAAAAAAAAAGTGATTAGCATTGTCAAATTCTTTCAATTCTTCCATCTACTTTAATAAACTTTACTCCACCCTAAAATTTTTCACACAATACTCCTACCTTAACTGAAACTTTGCTCTCCCTCAAGGACACAGTCTGCCTTGGAACTCTTTCAAATAAAAGTTGGTCAAGTGATAAATTCTCTCATGCCCCAGACTAGATGGGGACTTCCACTTCTACTGCATTCATTGGCCATTCCCAATAATTAGTCTTCCACTCTAACATAAAAAACACTCTGGTCTGGCTCAATCCAAGCAGCCAAATCACTGTCAACAGATTTAAGACATCTACAAATATCCCAGTTATTTCCTACCATCACTAAATCCTTTTGCCTTTTGGTCCATAGCCATTTTCGACTCCGCTGACCCTAACCTCTAATTCGGCAAAACATCCCACGGTCACCCCTTAACTTTTTTCATTTAATTAGCTTGAAATACTCCACTGCTGAAATCCTTATTTAAACAAATGCTGACGGGGTCTTTAGTATGATTGTTTTCAAAACACATTTAAAGAGAAGGATGAAAGTAAACATCTAAAATATCAACATCCAGAGACAGCCAATATCACTTGTATGATACACAATACATACTTAAGATCAAATTAACAATTTTCATTCCACTTCTGCAACTGAAGTACCAAGAAAAAAAATCCAGTATCACCTGAAATCTCAAAATACTAAATGCTAATGCCCAACCCTCTGAAGATAATGTCCCATCCTTCCAGTGCCCCAAAGCTTTGCTGGACAATACATCCATTACTATATATGAAGGCCGTATATTAGATGAACTACATAAAACTACCAATGTTCAAACAATTTTTACTTCCAAAAGCAGCAATTTCATATGGTTCAATTTAAAATAAAACAACCAAGGTACAAGGGCTGCCGTAATAAATACATAGGTATAGTGTATCGATAAAACAAAATGATGTAACCTATTTATGTGAAAAAGTCTGCAAAGGTGTCAAGACAAGAAATTTTTTCTTAAATTTCAGTGAATGGAAACTATTTAGAGAGCACATGTTAAATGAGGTGTTTACATTTCAAGACGAAATTCTGAAGAAGTTTAAAGCTCTAAATTATTAAGACATTGTGTTATTCTGATTTATAATAAGAAATATAACCTCCTGTAGGGCCTCCAGATGGGGATTGGTTGTTAGGGGAACCAGCCATGTGATTAGAGGGTTGGAACTTTCAGCCCCACCTTCTAACAGCCAGAAAAGAGAGAGGGGCTGGAGACTGAGTTGAATCAACAATGGCCGATCAATCATGTCCATGGAATGAAGCCTCCATAAAAAACACTAATTTAAGGGGTTCAAAGGGCTTCTGGGTTGGTGAACATGTAGGTTGGTGAGCACATGGAGATGCTTGGAGAATGGCACACCTGGAGAGGGTATGGAAGTTCCATGCCCCCTGAGTTGTATCCTTTCACCATAAACTGGTTATCTAGTAAGTAAACTATTTTCCTAAGTTATGTGACCCATTCTAGCACATTATCAAACCCAAGGAGGCAGACATGGGAACTACCAATTTATAGCCAGTAGGTCAGATGCACATGTGACTTCCTGGACTTGCAATTTTCATCTGAAGGAGCAGCTCAGTCCTGTGGGACTGAATCCTTAACCAGTGGAATCCGGGGCTAACTCCAGGTAGACAGTGTTAGATAGAATTGAACTGAATTGAATTGAACTGTAGGACACTCAGTTGGTGTCCAAAGAGAACTGGAAAATTGGTGTGAGAAATGATCTACACATTTGGTGGCCAGCAATATGGAGAGTGGTGATGAATAATGGAAACAAGTGTTCTCCTTTCAGGCATCAATATAAGACATTATAGTATGAGGAAACAGAAGAAAGACAGAGGATAACCATTTTAAAAAGCAGAAAGAAAATTGGGCTAACTTCACTCTGCAAATATGTTTCATAAGCCAGAGAGGCAGAATCTAGAATAAAAGCATGAATCAGAGTCCAAGAATGTTTTGGAGATATATGAAGGAAGTCCTTATAGAGCTGAACTGTCATTATCTAAATGAAAATCGATCACAAATTGGGAATGATAATAAACAAACCTCTGGATCAAATCTGCCTTAACACTATTATGAGTTTGGGGGCTACTGAAAATAATAATAATAAATACATAAGATGGAGAAATGCTATTTGAGAACACAGTCCTAAGCCATCAACAGCAAGCACTCTCTTAACACAGCATACTGTACCAAAACCCAAAGAAAATTTTAAAACAATTTAAATTTAAAAAGTGAAGAAAGAAAGTCTCAGAAACCCTTAAGACTAAAACAGAAAAGAATTAAAAAATAGAGCCCCCTTTTATTGACATTAGCTTTGGTGCAGGTAGGTATCATCAGCACTCATTTATTTCACCATCACTATGATTTGATAAAAATATGCTTAAGTATTAAATTCAGTATTTTGTTTTTTAGAGCTAATATAATTAGAATACATCATAGCTGCCAAGACTTCTTCAATTATCTGACATATTCAAAACTGAACAAAAGAATACTGATATACTTTCAGAAAAAAAGTTGGTTAAAAAGAGAGTAGCAAAATTAATATATGATATAAAAACAAGAAAGCACTAAAAAAAATTCAAAAAAAAGAAAGCACTGTACACCGATCAGATCATCCAACACCCAGAACACTGACAACACCAAAAGCTGACAAACATGTGTAGCAACAAGAACTCTCATTTATTCTTGGTAGGAATGAAAAATTGTACAGCCACTCTGGAAGACAGTTTGGCAGTTTCTTAAAAAATTAAACACACTTTTATCATATGATCCAGTATTACACTCATTGGTATTTACCCAAAGGAGTTGAAAACTTAAGATTCCCAAAAAACACACTGATAGCAGCTATATTCATAATACCAACACTTGAAACAACCAAGATGTCCTTCAGAAAGTGAATGGATAAATAGTGATACATCCAGACAATGGAATAATATTCAATACTAAGAAGAAATGAGCTTTCAATCTATGAAAAGACATGGAGGAAACTTAAATGCATATTACTACAGCATGTATGGAAAATCTCTGTAGCTTCCTTTCAATTCTGTGAACTTAAAACTGCTCTAAAAAACAAGGTCTTTAAAAATATATAAATACATTCAAGTAACAAAGAAAAAACATAAGAACAAAAACTCAAAAGAGAAAAGAAACAAAACAAATAATAAAATGGCAGGCTTAAACTCTAAATTTACATTAAATGTAAATGGTCTAAATACAAAATTCTAAGACTGCTGAGTCAGGCAACGTGAATGAAAAAACTCTGCTGTCTATAAGAAACTCACCTCAAATAAGTAAGTGATATAACAAGGAACCAAAGACTCAGTAAGGATGCAAAAAATTCTCACCATATATTTAACAAACTTTACACCACACCATGCAATTGCAGGAAACACATTCTTTTCAAGCACAAATATTTCAAAATTTAATGAACTAACGGGTGATAATGCAAATATCATATTAAGAAAAACACTAATTATTTTCTGATAACAATGCAATTATAACACAAATCCAGAATTAAAAAAAAAAAAAAGAAAATCCCCACATCCAAGTAATAAGTTTATCTCTAAATAACCCACATGCCTAAGAAAAACTATAATGAAAATTAGAAACTATTTTGAACTAAGGAATAACAAACAAAATGCCATACCATAATTTTTAGATTCAACTAAAAGAAAAATTGTGGCCTCAAATGCCTATATTAGAAAAAAGTCTGCCTACTAATATGTATATCCAAATTAACAAATTAGAAAAGAAACAACAAAATAAAACCAAAGAAAGTAGAAGGATGGAAACTGTAATTATAAAGAGGGTATTAATAAAATGGAAAACAAAATAGAGAATATAAAACTGAAAGTTTGTTCCTAGATAAAACTCAAAGTTGTTACATTCCTGGCAAGAACTGATCAAGAAAAAAGAGAGAAATGCACAGCACCAATAAGCAGAGTCAGGAATGAAAGACATCACTAAAAACTCTGGGGACATTAAAAACTTAGTATTAAGACGAAGCTAATAGCAATAAATTTGAAAATTTAGATGAAACAGACAATGTTAGAAAAAGTATAACATGTCAAAAATGGTACCTAAAACAAAAATCTGAATAAGCAGTAACTGAATCAATACTTTAAAAGCTTCTGCAAACAACAGGTCCAGATAGCTTCTCCAGCAAAATCCTTAAACATTCAGCGAAGACATCGATCCTAGATTATACAGATTCTTCCAGAAAATAGAAAAAGAGGGTACATTCCCCAACTCATTTGATAAAGCTATCTTTATAACAAAATTGGACAAGATCAGTGTAAAAAAAAAATTAAAGAACAATCTCATTAATGAATACAGATGCAATAAGGAAGGCAAGTAGGGCAAACAACTGTCCTGATGGGGTTTCTAGAATGCAGAACATTCAGTGATAAAACTAGAATACTCTTGGGCAAATCAGGACAGTTGGTCACCCTAGGTGCAAAGTTGATTGACTTTTTAGTGTTAAACCAATGTAATTATCCAGTTTAAAATAATGAAAAAAAATATCATCTCAACTGCACAAAAATTTTGGAGAATACTCAACCCCCACTTATAATTTAAAAAAAAAAATCCTCTTAGGAAACTGGGAATAGAAACTTAGCTCCTTGAATGATAAAAAAAAAAAATACCTACCAAAAACCTACAGAAAACATCATACCTAATGGTGACACGTCGAAAGCTTTCACTTTGAGATCAGCACCAAGACTAGGATGCCCCGCTATCACCACTTCTATTCATCATTGTACCGGATGTCCTAGCCAGCAGAGTAAGACAAGAAAAATAAATAAAGGATATAAGGATCATAAAGAAAGAAACTAAACTGTTATTATTTGCAGATGATGATGCGTACACAGAAAACATAAAATAATCTACAAATAAATTATTAGAATTAATGATTTTAACAAGGTTGCTGGATACCAAAAGAAATGTGTCAAAATCAACTGCATTTCTATATACCAGCAACAAATAGTAAGAAACTGAAATTAAAGACACAGACATCACTTACAATAGCATAAAAATGATTGAAGACCTAAGAACAACTCTAAAATAAAGACGTGTAAGAATAATACCCTGAAAAATATCAAAATTTTTAAGGACATTCTTAAGGATCTAGATATACAGAAAGAAATACCACGTTCAAAGGCTAGAGGACTCAATATTGTAAATATAGTCTCCCAAATTCATCTATGGAGTCAAAGTAATCCCAATAAAGATCACAGCAGGTGTACCATGGAAATGTATCAGCTGGTTCTAATATTTATAGAGAAATACAAAGAGCCATGAATAGCTGAGACTTTCCTAAAAAAGAACAGTAACTTACTTTAAAGTTCTAGTATTTAATACAATGTGGTATTGCCAGAAAGATGGATAAACAGACCAGTGGAGCAGAAGAGAGCCTAGAAACAGACCCACACATGTATGGACACATGATGTATGACAGATGTGGTATTTCAAAGCAATGGGAAAAGGATGGACTTTTTAATTAAGGATGCTTGGACATCTGGACATCCATATGAAAAATTCCCAAGTAGATTATAGATGCGAGTATGAAAAATAAAAGGTAAAGATTCAAGTAGGTAATATAGTAAAATGTCTTCATGACCTCAGGTGGAGGAGAATTCTTTACCTAACATAAAAGGTACTAATTATAACAGGAACGACTAATGAATTTGACTCTATTATAGACAGAAACTTCTGCTCATCAAATGACATCATTAAGACAATGGAAAAAGCAGCCCAATTAGAGGGGTAAAAGATTTGCTATAGATAAGTAGATATAGAGATAGATAGATAGATAGATAGAACAAAGAACTTTTATCTAGAATATATAAACAATAAACCAATAAGAAAATCAACTAAATAGAAAAGATGCACAAAGCTTTAAACAAGTACTTCACACATACCCAAAAATCCCAATGGCCAATTCATAGTACTGTGTACTCAACCTCACTGGTCTCAGGGAAATGCAACTTAAAACCACAAAGAGATAGCAATACATATCCTAAGATTTGCTAAACTGAAAAAAGTCTATTGCCACCAAGTACTGGCAATAATATAGTGCAATAGGAACATTCCTACAATGCCTGTAGGAAGAGTAACCAATACAACTGCTCAGGCATTGTTTGGCATTATCTATTAAATTTGAAGATGTACATATCCTATGACTCATTAATTCCACTTCTACATGTGTAGCATAGAAAGATATATGCTAATATATACCTGGATAAATATATAAGATAGTAACATTGTAAATAGCTCAAAACCAAAAACAACTCACAAGTCCATCAACAACAAAAATGGGGTGTATTCATTTAATAGAATACTATACAACAACAAAATGAATCAATTATAGCCATATACAACAATGGGGATGAATCTTAGCACTGAGCCAAAGACAAGAACAGAACATTATATAATGCAGAAGTGCATTTATATTAGTTCAGAAGAAGAGACTTATAAATACTTAGGCATCAAAACAATAAAGAAAAACAGAGAGGTGATTACCATAAATATCAGAATATTGACTACCTAATGGGCAAGGGAGAAGGCTATAATCTGGAAAGGGTAGGGAGGGAGCTTCAGGAAGCCTAGCAAAAATCTATTGTTTAATCAGGATGATGGTCACACGGATGATCACTCTACTATGAATCTTTAAATTGTAAATTCGTTTTACGAACTTTTCTGTGCTTTATTTCATATAAAAACATTGTAAAATTCAATTCTTTCAAATATTCAAAATAAAATTCCGAACAAAACCAAAAGGAAACCAAGACTCATCAAAACTGTCCTATTACAATGAATTAAACAGGTACCACAAATATCCAAAAGTATATGTTAAAATTAAATCGTATGAAATATAAGGCAATTGTTCAAATGCTGGTACAAATTTGCACAGAGGAGACTGGCTTTTACATGGAACCTAAAGCCCTTTTGTTCAATCTGAACATGAAGAAAGAATAACATGTTCATTTAAAAACATATATTTATTAAGTGCTGTGGTAGGCTGGCTGTAAGAAAGCCTCCAAAGATTCCCACCTCAGAATTCACACCCTTATGTAATTCCCTCTCTTTGTATAGGCTGGACCCAAAGATTTGCTTCTAATGGAAAAAACAGAACACTTGTTGAGATGTAACTTTCAAGATTAATCTACAAAAAGCATGAGACTGCTGTCCTCAAAACCCTCTCTTGCTCCCTGTGAGGGAAGTCAGCTGCCACACAGTAAGTTATCCTATGGAGAAGCCCATGTGGTAAGAATATGGTATCTCTTTCCAACAGCCAACGAGTGAACTGGGAAGCATTCCTATCCCAGTCGAACCTTAAGATAACTGCTGCCCTAGCCAACACCTGGAGCATAGCTTGGTGAGAAACCCTGAGCAAAGGCACTCAGTTACTCTGCACCAAGATTCCTGACCCAAGATATTAAATGATGTTTTTAAGCCATTAAATTTGAGGGTAACTTGTTACACAGCAATAGATAACTAATGAAAATGCCTACTATGTGCCTTGCACATTCCTTTCTCTTAATATTCAAAGGAGAGTCAAGGAAAAAAATAAATCACAAATAAAAATTAAATGTAGGATTCTAACAGCAAGATGTGACATTGGAACAAATAAGTATGTTAAATCTGAAAAGCAGATTCAGAGTCTTGGTTTAGACTCATCATAACTGCAATTAAAAGTCAAGCATAAAATCACAAAGTTAATTTTCAAAGTCTGAATGTTAATCTTGAAAAGAAAATCAGAAATAGTAGTTTGTCTCCTGGTCAGTCTGTATTTTGCTTGAATAAGTTCAAGTATAAATTATACTACAGGAGATAAGACCTTTAACAACCATATTCACTTTGAGGATTAAACACACAAATATATACTTTATAATATATGCAAAAAAAAA
This sequence comes from Monodon monoceros, assembly GCF_005190385.1. Classification (NCBI taxonomy): domain Eukaryota; kingdom Metazoa; phylum Chordata; class Mammalia; order Artiodactyla; family Monodontidae; genus Monodon; species Monodon monoceros. The sequence goes on along the minus strand of NW_021703774.1, from coordinate 52,051,440 downwards.
TAACCACTCACTTCATTCTGTCTGTACTAAATCATGAGGTATTGATAATCAACTACATTTTCTAGACTAAAGTTTACTATTTCCAAATCACGAGTGTAACTGACTCCAATCACAGAAAAATTAATGAAATTTAATCAAAGTAACTGGTAAGTTTTTAAGTCTGTTATCCTAGCTCCAAATTTTCAAAGTTTTAAAACTTTGTTAACCTAGCTCCTCAGAGTCCCTTGTGTAGTTAAACCTGATATACTCAGAATCACTCAATTATGGATACACTAAAAACAAGAAAACCAAAATATATTAATGACAGTATAATCATTGTATATTAAGAGGCACCAATATCCAGAAGTACTTGGAACCAGTATGTTTCTAGGTTAAATTGCCTATCATAAGAAAATATGATCCAAGAGAGAAAAAAAATCTATCATTCACAAGGATCTTATAAGATTCAAATTAAACTCAAGTTGAAAAATTCTAAAGCACAATTAACCCAGACATAATAACAAAAATATAGGAACACTGATGCTAAGGGCTATGTGATCAAAGGCAATATCATAGAAGAAGTTATTGGACGCCACTGGCCACTGCATCAGAGAGAGGACAAATTAATATAAGAAGGAAGAGCTATCGTTGGAAAACATTCTCCACTGATCTCTCCCATTTCTGCACATCTTTTGATAACTTCTGTTCCAAATTATCTTTTCAAGGATGTCTGTTTAGTGAACACCCTGGCAAGACAGAAATACTGACTTCCTCCAGGAGAGAGGGCAGATTTGTTTTCTGATCAATAAAATAAAAATAGTGTCTCCCTGCAGGGCAAAGACTGAACAGATTTGCTAGCAGACCCCTTTAAAAGACTGGGGTTTCCTAAGTTCAAGGTTCTTTGGTTGTAATATATATCCATTGTATATGCAGAATCTACCAAGGCCCATCTCTAAACCGCCCCTGAGGGACTTGCAGGTCATGAAGCTGATGCTGCCACATATGCCATGAGCAGTCAAGACTTTATTTCCAACCCAGAAGTCTCATGTCTTCTGCCAGCATCTATGAAACTGTGGCGGACTAACTTGTCAGCTTGCTAGTAAAAATCCCAGAACATTCATACTTGTTTATTTTATAGTTATATGCTGCATCCTTCTTACCTGAGAAAATTTCAAATCTAAATATGTTGCAAGCATTAACAGACACTAGAGAAGTATGAAAAACCTCAGAGGCTAATGAAAACCTTAAATAATTCAGATCATACACAGTGATCAGCCATTTCATTTAACCCCCAGATATCCATATGTTTGGACTGTTCACTTAATTGATTCATTATCAGGTTATTTCCTATGTACCAAATCTCACTCGATGAGTTCAAAGTTGAAGGTGAAAAGAACTACATAAAACTACTGGAAAACAATTTCACATTCTGTTTTTAAAGGAGAGAAGGTATGTACGGAATATAAAAAATTATCACTTTTCAAAGAATTTGCTATAGCAAAGACGGTTGAGTGTACATACTGAATTAATAATTTTGTTTCCGTATGCTATAAAATGTTCAGCTTTGTTACTCAAAGTGTGGTCCACGGACCAACAGCATCATCAGCTGCAGCTTGCTAGAAATGCAGATTATCAGGCTCAAACACACACCCTCTTAATCAGAATTTGGATTCTAAGAAGATCCTCAGGTTACTCTTATGCAAATTGAAGTTAAAGGACCCACCAAAAAAATAAAATTAAAAATCAAGAAGAATATATAAAACTCAAATTCATACTGAAGGTAATTTTTAATAGATACTAAAACATTAAAATCACAACTGCTACCTCAGTAAAAGTTAAAGAAACATACAATCATAAACCAGGTAAAGAACATTTAGCTATCAACACTAGCATAACACAGAAAAATCCAATCTGAACAAAGTAAGAAAAAGTTAAAAACAGACATCATGAATAGTCCAAAAAAAGCAGAAATATCAAACTAAGATAATGTAAAGTTCTGGCAATGCACAATTAAAGTACTTCATCAAAACAAGTTCTCATCTTTTTATTTTCAAAAATAATAAAGATGGCCTGGAACCTAACAAATATGGTTATTTTTTTTTGAGTAAAAATGTCCTAATTAGACAACTGAAAGTAAAAATATAACAGTTGGTAATTTAAATATAAAACAGTTTTCAAAGTTATTTTAGCATGCTACCAAGAACACAGGATTTTGCCTTTCATTTTCCCATATTTTATACTATTGTGAAATGACTGAGGAATCTTATAAATGTTAAATTAGGACATTCTGTTATAAAATTATTAATAAAAAGTTATCTTTTAGTTATCCTGCATGACTTACACTTTCCAAGTTCTAAATAGGTAGCTATATTTTTACTTGTTTCCCGCCACCAAGATGTATTTTAATCATAGGAAAATTGTAACCCTCTCTACTTAAGACTTCATTATCTAAATTTTCCTACGTTTTCTTTTCAGGGTGAAAGTTAGGCTGCCATTTGATAATTCTATTATCTATTCTTTATAGCTTTGAGGTAACATCATTATATTCACTCCTATAGAAAACTTTTTAGCACACCTCCAGAAAGGGATTTTTAAAATATCAAGTTGTAAACGTAAAAGGAGTTAAAATAACAAAGCTTAAAAAAAAAAAAACTCCTGAAAACTCAAATGCTTTTAAATGTTTAAATAAAATTTTTAACCTGAAATGCCTTCACAAAAATGGAAAAAAAAATGGGAAGAGTCAACAATAGTAAATGACACATTACGTAAAATACACAAAATAATATACCTCTCTCTTATTTCTTCTTGCAACCTTGAGGAATTCCATAAGGATCTGTAGTTGGGCTGCATGTGATTCCTATAATAGAAAATTATAATTGTTCTTTTAAAAACATAACTTTGAGTTCAAAGTTTTCTTTAACACCACAGTATAATCAGTATGAAGCAACCTAACTCATCCACTTAAGTTAGTCTCTTATTTCTATTTAGTCATTTTCCACTTGCTAACTGGCATTTTTAAAAGCAAGCCATTTCCCCTAAAACTAACTTGAAAAAAACGGGTAAATGGGTGTTTTCAACTACATTTCTCATCGACCATGCAGAAAAAACTATTTATTGGAAATGGCAATTCTGTTATCTGTCCTGGCTTTCTCTTCCCCAACCAAACTAATAAAACATCAAGACAAAAACTGTAGTGGAGGAACTTCCCTGGTGGTCCAGTGTTAAGACTCTGTGCTTCCAATGCAGCGGGTGGGGGTTCGATTCCTGGTTGGGGAACTAATAAGATACCACATGTTGTGTGGTGTGGCCAAAAAAATTTTTTTTAATTTAAAAAACAAAAACATAGTGGAACCAATGTAGTTTCTAGACACTGAAATTACTTTCCCCATAAGAATTTAACTTGCAGGGGAGTAAGAAACATAATAAATAGGAAGGAATTCATGCTTTTCAGAAATCTAATTTACTATTTCTGGTCATTAATTACTCACACAGATGTGAGAATTAATATATTTATATGAAAGATTTCAGTTAAACTCAAAAATTTTTTTAAAAATTTTAATATTATAAAGTGGGGGGGGATAAAATAACACACATTGGTAACAGAAACAAAGATATAATAGATAAGTGGTAATTATAAGTTTAACATTTTTTGTTATCAAAAAATAAAATTACAGGGGAACTCCCTAGTGGTCCAATAATTAGGACTCTGCCCTTTCAATGCCGAGGGAGTGGGTTCAACCCCTGTTAGGGGAACTAAGATCCCGCAAGCACAGCCAAAATAAATAAATTAAATAAAATTACAAAAAGATACCTTTTAGTATTAAAATGTACACAATGAAACAATGAATTTCAGCTACATCTGATAAATATACATAAAAAGAATATCAAAAGCTAAAAGTGGAATAACAATAAGACATGGTTTATGAACAACTACAATTCTAACTTTCCTATACATATTTTAAAAGAATAAAAAAGTCCAGTGGAGCATTTCTAAAACAAACAAAAATAAGAAAGATTAATAAAACTTTCATTTACCTGGCTATACAACAGAATTATTTGAGGCATTTTTTAAAATAGACACTGGGACGGATTTTATATGATTCTGTTACTCTAGAAAAGATCCCAGGAATCTATATGTTTATAGATTGATAAGAATACACCAGTCAAAATTTGAAGACTCACTGAGATATTGCACATACTACAAAAAAGCATGGCCACTTCAGCTTGCAAGATCTTAGTTCCCTGACCAGGGACTGAACCCAGGCCCTCGGCAGTGAAAGCACAGAATCCTAACCACTGGACTGTCATAGAATTCCCAACTTCACTTTCAATGAACTGAAACTAGCTCAAGCAACAACTGAGCACCAACTCAGCTAAATTACTGATTAGACCAAAGAGGTGAGTCTCTTATCCTTGCTCCCTGACAAAGGGAAAGGCAAGACCATTCAGAAAGAAAGTATTAACTACTTTAGTCTCTTTGCTGCTCTTGAATACAACTTTAAAATTACAAGACAGGGAAAGAAGTAGGAAAAGTCAAGAGAAAAAAACAGGCAAAATGGGACTTCCCTGGTGGCCCAGCGGTTGGGAATCCGCCTGCCAATGCAGGGGACATGGGTTCGAGCCCTAGTCAGGGAAGATCCAACATGCTGCGGAGTGGCTGGGCCCATGTGCCACAACTGCTGAGCCTGTGCTCTGGAGCCCGCGAGCCACAACTACTGAGCCTGCGTGCCACAACTACTGAAGCCCACATGCCTAGAGCCCGTGCTCCACAACAAGAGAAGCCACTGCAATGAGAAGCCCATGCACCACAACCAAGACCCAACACAGCCAAAAATAAATAAATTAATTAAATTAAATTTAAAAAAAAAAACACAGGCAAAAGAATGAAATTCACAGGTGACCCACTTGCTGGAATGAGCAAAAAAGACTTTAAAATATGTCTCTATATTATTAAAGAATTAAGGGGGGGTTGGTGGGATGAACTGGGAGATTGGGATTGACATATATACACTAATATGTATAAAACAGATAATAAGAGCCTGCTGTATAAAAAAAAGAAAAAAGAATTGAGAAAATGGACAAAATGAGCGAAAAAAAGGAGAATTAGAAAAGAATTGAAAGAACAAAGTGTAAACCTAGAAATGAAGAATAAAAAGTCTGAAATAAAAAAATAAAAATAAAAAAACTATGAATGAAGTTAGGAACAGATGGACAGAGCCGAGGAAAGGAATAATGAATTCAAAGACAGTTCAATATAAATTACTTAATCCAATTCAGAGAGAGAAAAAATAAAAACAGAGCTTCAGAAATATGTGGGATAATATGAAACAATAAAGGGCTTCCCTGGTGGCGCAGTGGTTAAGAATCTGCCTGCCAATGCAGGAGACACGGGTTTGAGCCCTGGTCTGGGAAGATCCCACATGCCACAGAGCAACTAAGCCTGTGTGCCACGACTACTGAGCCCGCGTGCCATGACTACTGAAGCCTGTGAGCCTAGAGCCCATGCTCTGCAACAAGAGAAGCCACCACAATGAGCACGCACACCACAATGAAGAGTAGCCCACACTCTCCACAACTAGAGAAGGCCCGCGCGCACCAACGAAGACCCAACGCAGACAAAAATAAATAAAATAAATTATTTTTAAAAAATGAAACAATAAAACATATGACTTGAATCCTAAGGAAAAGGAGAGAGAGCACAGGGTTGAATAAATAATGGTTCACATGTTCAACAAACAGATCCTCCTGTTCTGTGAAACACAAGCAGGATGAATATTTTTTAAATGAAAGCTAGGAATATCACAAACTGAAAACTAATGTCAAAAAGAACATCTTAAAAGCAGCTAAAAAGGATACACTAGGGGAAGAAGATTAAGAATGACTGAAAATTTCATCAGAAACAAAGGAGCAAATAGAAAATGAAAATATGTCTTTAAAGTGTTAAAAGAAAAAAAAAACTAGACTTCTATACAGAACAAAACTATCATCTATACAAGAAATAGTAAAGAAAATTATACAGACAAAAGGGAAATGACTCAGATGGAACCTCAGATCTACAAGAGAAAATGGAGACATCTCAAAGGGTAAATATTTTGGTTTAAAAGGGTCTTTTCTGTTTCTTTTTTTTGCACCATTTCTTCAAAAGACTATTAACTGTTTAAAGCAAAAATAACTGGTGGGGTTTATAATATAATTTGAATCACAAAAGGCAGGAGCTTGGTAAATTTAAATACTATAAGGTCTTGCACTTTCCATTAAATGGTATATAGTTGACCCTTGAACAACACACGTTTGAACTGCATGGGTCCACTTATACATGGATTTTTTTCGATAAATACAAACTGCAGTACTACACTATCCATAGCTGGTTGAATCCATGGATAATGAACCGTGGATATGGAGGGCTGATTATAAAGTTAGATGAGGATTTACAACTTCGCAGGCGTCAGCATGCCTAATAGCTGCATTGTTTAAGGGTCAACTGTATATTCAGTGTTGACTGAATACAATGTCCTTGAAGTGGCATACTATAAACTCAAGGTTGACTGTGCAAAGTAAAAAAGGCATTTTGCAATCTTTAGAGAAACCACTAGAAATAAAATAATAAGCAATATGCGAAAAACAAAGATGGTATACTAAAATGAAACCCTGGAAACTCAATGATCTGTAAAGAAAGCAAGAAAGGAGAAAGGGTAAATAAGGAATATATGGAAAAACAGAAAACAAATACCAACATGGTAGACCTCAAGCCTGACCACATTGATAATTATTATATATTACATTTAAATGAACTTAAGTATTTGAAGTAATGAGCTTACTAGATTGCATTAAAAACTCAATTACATACAGTTAAGAGACACATTTTTAAAATATAAAAACAACAGAAGAAAAGTAAAAGGGTACAGAAGAATATACCATAGAAACTCTAGTCATAACTAAGCTACTGAGGCTATATTAACATCAGAAAATATAAAAGCAGACTCCAGAACAAAGTATATTTCCAGCAATAAACATATACAATTCATAGTGACAAAGGGGATGATTCATCCAGAAGACATAACAATCCTAAACATGTATGCACCTAATAACGGGCTTCAAAATACATGAAGTAAAAATCATAGAAATCAATGAAAAATAAACAATCAAAAATTGTATTTTTAACATACCCCAATCAATAATTGATGGAGCAAGGAGAAAATAAGTTTTTGAATAATATTAACAAACTCTACATTTATAAAGCACAGCAAATAACACATTGCTTTTAAATGAAGGTGAACATTTAACAAAACAGACCATATAGTGAGCCATAAAAAAAAAAAAAAAATCACAATAAATTTCAATGGACCAAAAGCAAACAAATTGAAGTTACTGGTTAAAATGCAATGAGAAAGATAGAATTCCTACTTTAGTCAACAAAACAGCAGGCGAGTTATATGAATGGATGAATTTCAGACAAAGGACCAGAAATAATACATTATCCCAGGAGCTAGGCAGAAAAACCTCGAAATACACAGGCATCAGGTAGAACACTCAATGAGACTGCCAAAAATCTATTCTAGCTCTACCTAACAAAGCTTAAAAAACAAGCTTCAGGATAATCAAACTGTTTTGAAAATACTTAACTACATGCCAGAACGAAGTTTAGAAATGTGTAAAGGAATACAAAAATAGCAACACTAAACAAGTTAAAATGTACAATTTCTGGCATCCAATCAAAAGATTAATAAGCATGCAAATAAGGAAAATACGAAAAAAAAAAATAAGGAAAATACGTCCCAAAATAAGGTGAAAAAATCCATCAATAAAAACAGATGCAGCAATGACACAAGTAATAAAATAAGCAAATACAGTCATAAAAAAGTTACTATAACTACCTATATGTGTCCTCCAAGTTAAGGAGAGACAACAGATTATAGAAAAAAGTAGTGAACGTGACAACAGAAATAGAAACTATCCAAAATGAACTAGACAGGGGAAAAAGATAAAACATAAATAAGCAGAACTGTTTATGTGTGAGCTGTGGTATAACTTCAACCAACCTAACAGATGTGTAATTGGAGTTCCCAAAGTGGAAAAGGTGACAGAAAAATATTTGAAGAAATAATGACCAAAAATTTTCCAAATCTTATGGAAACTATAATCCTACGAATCCAAGAATCTCAAAGAACCCCAAGAACAAGAAACATGGCGGGGGGGAAACTATACCAAGGTATATCAAAGTCAAAATACTTAAAACCACAAAAAGAACATTTTAAACTGAGAGAAATACATTTCATTCTGAGGATAGACTTCTCATCTGAAACAATGCAAGACAATGGACAATGGAGCAACATCTTTAAAATACTGAAAGAAAAAAATTAAATCTAGAATTCTATACTCATTTGGAACTGCCTTTCTGGCATAAAGGGTAAATAAAGGCTTTCTCAGATATAGAAGGTGAAAGATTCATCACCAGCAGATCTACACTAAAGAAATGATAAAAGCTGTCCTTCAGGTGGAAGGAAAATTACAGATGGAATTCAGAAGAATGAATGGGGACTTCCCTGGTGGCAGAGTGGTTAAGAATCCGCCTGCCAATGCAAGGGACACGGGTTCAATCCCTGGTCCAGGAAGATCCCACATGCTGCAGAGCAACTAAGCCCGTGCGCCACAACTACTGAAGACTGCGTGCCTAGAGCCCGTGCTCTGCAACAAGATAAGCTATTGCAACGAGGAGCCCATGCACCACAAAGAAGAGGAGCCCACGCTCATTTCAACTAGAGAAAGCCCACACGCAACAACGAAGACCCAATGCACCCCTAAATAAATAAATATATATATATATTTTTAAAAAACACACACGAATGAATGAAAGAGTGAATGGAAAACAAGACAATGAAGTATACCAGAAATGATAAATATATGTATATACAGAACTTCTTAAAAATCTCCAAAAAACATAATTTATTGTTTAAACCAAAATTAATAATGATTTATGGGGGGATGGTTATAACATATATAGAAGTAAAACATTTGACAAAAAATAGTACAAAGGCTGAGAGAGAAGAAATGGAAGTATACTGTTGTAAGGTTCTTATAATACTGATGAAGTAGGATAATATTACTCAAAAGTACAATGTAATAGCAATTATATTAAAATCCCAAAAGCAACCAGTAAGAAACCAAACAAAATGTTCTATCTGACAAGCCAACGAGACAAATAAAATGAAATCATAAAAAATACTCAATCTAAAATCATATAAATCAGTCTCACAATACAATTCAACTAGAATTCAATTACCAAAATAGCACTTGGCAAAGTAGCAATATCCAAAATACACACACACACACACACACACACAAACATACTTCTAACAAATCAGTAAGAAAAAAGAAACAATCTATTAGGAAAATGGTTATAGGCTATGAATAGGCAATTCATCAAATAAGAAACCAAGATAAACAAACAAATGAAGAAACTCTCTTCGCTAGTAATCACAGAAATACAAAAAATACAAAATGACAAAACAAAACACACACATACACAAACACAAGCATCTGACAACTATCAGACTGGCAGAAACTAAAAAAAAAAATACCAAGTGTCGATATGGTACAAACCCACAGAAGAGCAATATGGCAATATTTAATATGGTTAAAATGGGCATTCAAACCCTATGAAAAGCAATTCCACTCCTTAAATCACTAAGTATATATATATGAGCACAAGGAGACATGAATAACAATACTAAATGCAGTACTGACACTCACAATTATGAATTCAGAGCAACTTAAATGTCCATCAACAGGGGAATAGAAATGTTCATGCAATGGATTACTATAGAGAAGTTAAAATAATTAAACTAGATCTACAATTATCAGCAGGAACCTCAAAAAGTAAACAAAAAGGCATAGGTCAAAAAGATAACTACAGTTTGAAACTCTTTATATAAAATTCTAAATTATACAAACAATATTTTATATTCAGTTGTAGATACAAGTATATGTTTAAAAAAAGCTTATACACGCTTGAGAAGGATCCCTCCCAACTTCATATGGTGGTTACTCTGGGAGAATGGAATGAGATGAGAGGGTTTTAAGTATAAAAAAATATTTAATTCTCAAAAGGCAGACCTAAGACAAATATGGTAAAGTGTTACTATTTATTAAAACTGCAAGATAAGTCAAGAGTCTCATTATTTTCTGTACTTTTCTGTATGTTAGAAATATTCATCAAGTTAAATAATAATGCAAAGTAAAACAGGAAAACAATAATGAAAAATGCTATAATACCTATGACAGGAAGTTTGCTTCTGAACTGGCTCCCTCATCAAAAAATAACAGAAAAGATCTGAGTTCTAAAACTAAGATACCTGTACTTCCTCAATTCTAAGACAGAGACAAAAAAAGCATGCAAAGATTAATGTTGACACGTCAAAGGGGGAATAAGGTTAACAGCTCTCACATTCAGTATGTAAACTTACCTATCTTCAGTAAATAGCCCATACACACCCTTAAGTGAGCCTGTGGTGCAATAGTCCAGAAAGTCTCTCTTTAACCACCACCACGGAACAAAAATTCTACTGTTCTCTTAAGGTAGAAAAGGGAGAATCATTTGCTATGAGTTGTACAGGAAGGGATCAGAGAATCCAACTGCTTCCTAATCAGATCCTCAACAAATCATCCTGTTTTCAGCCTTTGCTGTATGAGCTATCTCATGCTACCAATTCCAAGGCCTTTGCTTAACAATATAAAAAGGGTTCGTTCCTAGCTCTTCCTCACTGCTGGCTCAGCTTTCTCAGATGTCTTAATCTATTACTTTTCATCCATTGCTGCCATTGTCTCTTCTCCCATTCTTTGGCCTTTTAAAACTACCTTTACTGTCATTTTATTTTCTTTTTAACATCTTTATTGGAGTATAACTGCTTTACAATGGTGTGTTAGTTTCTGCTTTATAACAAAGTAAATCAGTTATACATATACATATATCACCATACCTCTTCCCTCTTGCATCTCCCTCTCTCCCACCTTCCCTATCCCACCCCTCTAGGTGGCCACAAGTCACCGAGCTGATCTCCCTGTGCTATGCAGCTACATCCGACTAGCTATCGGTTTTACATTTGGTAGTGTATATATGTCCATGCCACTCTCTCATTTTGTCCCAGGTTACCCTTCCCCCTCCCTGTGTCCTCAAGTCCATTCTCTAGTACATCTGCATCTTTATTCCAGTGTTGCCCCTAGGTTCTTCATGACCTTTTTTTTTTTTTTAGATTCCATATATATATCTGTTAGCATACAGTATTGGTTTTTCTCCTTCTGACTTACTTCATCCTGTATGACAGACTCCAGGTCCATCCACCTCACTACAAATAACTCAATTTCGTTTCTTTTTATGGCTGAGTAATATTCCATTGTATATATGTGCCACATCTTCTTCATCCATTCATCTGTCGATAGACACTTAGGTTGCTTCCATATGCTGGATATTCTAAATAGAGCTGCAATGAACATTGTGGTACATGACTCTTTTTTGAATTATGGTTTTTTCAGGGTATATACCCAGAAGTGTGATTGCTGGGTAATACGGTAGTTCTATTTTTACTTTTTTAAGGAACCTCCATACGGTTCTCCATACTGGCTGTATCAATTTACATTCCCACCAACAGTGCAAGAGGGTTCCCCTTTCTCTACACCCTCTCCAGCATTTGTTGTTTGTACATTTTTTTGATGATGGCCATTCTGACCAGTGTGAGATGATATCTCATTGTAGTTTTGATTTGCATTTCTCTAATGATTAATGATGTTGAGCTTCTTTCATGTGTTTGTTGGCAATCTGTACATCTTCTTTGGGCAAATGTCTATTAACATCTGCTGCCCATTTTTGGATTCGGTTGTTTGTTTTTTTGATATTGAGCTGCATGAGCTGCTTGTAAATTTTGGAGATTAATCCTTTGTCAGCTGCTTCATTTACAAATATATTCTCCCATTCTGAGGGTTGTCTTTTCACCTCGTTTATGGTTTCCTTTGTTGTGCAAAAGCTTTTAAGTTTCATTAGGTCCCATTTGTTTATTTTTGTTTTTATCCCCATTTCTCTAAGAGGTGGGTCAAAAAGGATCTTGCTGTGATGTATGTCATAGAGTGTTCTGCCTATGTTTTCCTCTAGGAGTTTGATAGTGTCTCTCTGGCCATACATTTAGATCTTTAATTCATTTTGAGTTTACTTTTGTGTATGGTTTTAGGCAGTGTTCTAATTTCATTCTTTTACATGTAGCTGTCCAGTTTTCCCAGCACCACTTATTGAAGAGGCTGTCTTTTGTCCATTGTATATTCCTGCCTCCTTTATCAAAGATAAGGTGACCATATGTGCATGGGTTTATCTCTGGGCTCTCTATCCTGTTCTATTGATCTATATTTCTGTTTTTGTGCCAGTACCATACTGTCTTGATTACTGTAGCTTTGAGGTATAGTCTGAAGTCCAGGAGCCTGATTCTTCCAGCTCCGTTTTTCTTTCTAAAGATTGCTTTGGCAATTCAGGGTCTTTTGTGTTTCCATACAAATTGTGAAATTTTTTGCTCTAGTTCTGTGAAAAATGCCATTGGTAATTTGATAGGGATTGCACTGAAGGTGTAGATTCCTTTTGGTAGTATAGTCATTTTCACAATGTTGATTCTTCCAGTCCACAAACATGGTATACCTCGCCACCTATTTGTATCATCTTTAATTTCTTTCATCAGTGTCTTATAATTTTCTGCATACAGGTCTTTTGTCTCCTTAGGTAGGTTTATTCCTAGGTATTTTATTCTTTTTGTTGCAACGGTAAATGGGAGTGTTTTCTTAATTTCACTTTCAGATTTTTCATCATTACTGCATAGGAATGCAAGAGATTTCTGTGCATTAATTTTGTATCCTCTTACTTTACCAAATTCATTGATTAGCTCCAGTAGTTTTCTGGTAGCATCTTTAGGATTCTCTATGTATAGTATCATGTCATCTGCACACAGAGACAGCTTTACTTCTTCTTTTCCGATTTAGACTCCTTTTGTTTCTTTTTCTTCACTGATTGCTGTGGCTAAGACTTCCAAAACTATGTTGAATAACAGTGGTGAGAGTGGGCAACCTTGTCTTATGCCTGATCTTAGTAGAAACGGTTTCAGTTTTTCACCATTGAGGACGATGTTGACTGTGGGATTGTCATATATGGCCTTTATTATGTTGAGGTAAGTCCTCTCTATGCCCACTTTCCAGAGGGGTTTTATCATAAACGGGTGTTGAATTCTGTCAAAACCTTTCTCTGCATCTACTGAGATGATCATATGATTTTTCTCCTTCAATTTGTTAATATGGTGTATCACATTGAGTAATTTGCGTATATTGAAGAATCCTGGCATTCCTGGGATAAACCCCACTTGATCATGGTGTATGATCCTTTTAATGTGTTGTTGGATTCTGTTTGCTAGTATTTTCTTGAGGATTTTGCATCTATGTTCAACAGTGATATTGGCCTGTAGTTTTCTTTGTTTGTGACATCTGTGTCTGGTTTTCGTGTCAGAGTGATGGTGGCCTTGTAGAATGAGTTTGAGAGTGTTTCTCCCTCTGCTATATTTTGGAAGAATTTGAGAAGTATAAGTGTTAGCTTTTCTCTAAATGTTTGATAGAATTCGCCTGTGAAGCCATCTGGTCCTGGGCTTTTGTTTGTTGGAAGATTTTTAATCACAGTTTCAATTTCCGTGCTTATGACTGGTCTGCTCATATTTTCTATTTCTTCCTGGTTCATTCTCAGAAGGTTGTGCATTTCTAAGGATTTGTCCATTTCTTCCAGGTTGTCCATTTTATTGGCATACAGCTGCTTGTAGTAATCTCTCATGATCCTTTGTATTCCTGCAGTGTCAGTTGTTACTTCTCCATTTTCATTTGTAATTCTATTGATTTGAGTCTTCTCCCTTTTTTTCTTGATGAGTCTGGCTAATGGTTTATCAATTTTGTTTATCTTCTCAAAGAACCAGCTTTTAGTTTTATTGATCTTTGCCATCGTTTCCTTCATTTCTTTTTCATTTATTTCTAATCTGATCTTTATGATTTATTTCCCTCTGCTAACATTGGGGCTTTTTTTGTTCTTCTTTCTCTAATTTCTTTAGCTATAAGGTTAGGTTGTTTATTTGAGATGTTTCTTGTTTCTTAAGGTAGGATTGTATTGCTATAAACTTCCCTCTTAGAACTGCTTTTGCTGCATCCCATAGGTTTTGAGTCACTGTGATTTCATTGTCATTTGTTTCTAGGTATTTTTTGATTTCCTCTTTGATTTATTCAGTGATCTCTTCATTATTAAGTAGTGTATTGCTTAGCCTCCATGTGTTTGCACTTTTTACAGATTTTTTTCCTGTAATTGATATCCAGTCTCATAGCGTTGCGGTCAGAAAAGATACTGGATACACCTTCAATTTTCTTACATTTACCAAGGCTTGATTTGTGACCCAAGATATTATCTATCCTGGAGAATTTTCCATGAGCACTTGAGAAGAAAGTGTATTCTGTTGCTTTTGGATGGAATGTCCTATAAATTTCAATTAAGTCCATCTTGTTTAATGTATCATTTAAAGATTATGTTTCCTTGTTTATTTTCATTTTGGATGATCTGTCCATTGATGAAAGTGGGGTGTTAAAGTCCCCTACTATGATTGTGTTACTGTTGATGTCCCCTTTTATGGCTGTTAATATTTGCCTTATGTATTGAGGTGCTCCTATGTTGGGTGCATAAATATTTACAATTGTTATATCTTCTTCTTGGATTGATCCCTTGATTATTATGTAGTGTCCTTCTTTGGCTCTTATAATAGTCTTTGTTTTAAAGTCTATTTTGTCTGATATGAGGATTGCTAATCCAGCTTTCTTTTGATTTCCATTTGCATGGAATATCTTTTTCCATCCCCTTACTTTCAGTCTGTATGTGTCCCTAGGTCTGAAGTGGGTCTCTGGTAGACAGCATATATATGGGTCTTTTTTTTTGTATCCATTCAGCCAGTCTATGTTTTTTGGTTGGATCATTTAATCCATCTACATTTAAGGTAATTATCAATATATATGCTTCTATTACCATTTTCTTAATTGTTTTGGGTTTGTTATTGTACATCTTTTCCTTCTCTTGTGTTTCCTGCCTAGAGAAGTTCCTTTAGCATTTGTTTTAAAGCTGGTTTGGTGGTACTGAATTTTCTTACCTTTTGCTTGTCTGTAAAGGTTTTAATTTCTCCATCAAATCTGAATGAGATCCTTGCTGGGTAGAGAAATCTTGGTTGTAGGTTTTTCTCTTTCATCACTTTAAAATGTCCTGCCACTCCCTTCTGGCTTGCAGAGGGTCTGCTGAAACAGCAGCTGTTAACCTTGTGAAGATTGCCTTGTATGTTGTTTGTTGTTTTTCCCTTGCTGCTTTTAATATTTTTTCTTTGTATTTAATTTTTTATAGTTTGATTAATGTGTCTTGGCCTGTTTCTCCTTGGAATTATCCTGTATGGGACTCTCCGTGCTTCCTGGACTTGATTAACTATTTCCTTTCCCATATTAGGGAAGTTTTCAACTACAATCTCTTCAAATATTTTCTCAGTCCCTTTCTTTTTCTCTTCTTCTTCTGGGACCCCTATAATTCGATTGTTGGTGCATTTAATGTTCTCCCAGAGGTCTGTGAGACTGTCCTCAATTCTTCTCATTCTTTTTTCTTTATTCAGCTCTGTAGTAGTTATTTTCACTACTTTATCTTCCAGGTCACTTATCCGTTCTTCTGCCTCAGTTATTCTGCCATTGATTCCTTCTAGAGTATTTTTAATTTCATTTATTGTGTTCTTCATCACTGTTTGTTTGCTCTTTAATTCTTCTAGGTCCTTGTTAAACGTTTCTTGTATTTCCTCCATTCTATTTCCATGATTTTGGATCATCTTTACTACCATTATTCTGAATTCTTTTTCAGGTAGACTGCTTATTTCCTCTTCATTTGTTAGGTCTGGTGGGTTTTTACATTGCTCCTTCATCTGCTGTGTGTTTCTCTGTCTTCTCATTTTGCTTAACTTACTGTGTTTGGAGTCTCCTTTTCGCAGGCTGCAGGTTCGTAGACACCAAAACCATTGTTTTTGGTGTCCTCCTCCAGTGGCTAAGGTTGGTTCAGTGGGTTGTGCTTCCTGGAAGAAGAGACTAGTGCCTGTGTTCTGGTGGATGAGGCTGGATCTTCTCTTTCTGGTGGGCAGGTCCACATCTGGTGGTGTGTTTTGGGGTGTCTGTGACCTTATGATTTTAGGCAGCCTCTCTGTTAATGGGTGGGGCTGTGTTCCTGTCTTGCTAGTTTTTTGGCATAGGGTGTCCAGCACTGTAGCTTACTGGTCGTTGAGTGGAGCTAGGTCTTGACGTTGAGATTGAGATCTCTGGGAGATTTTCACCGTTTGATATTACGTGGAGCTGGGAGGTCTCTGGTGGACCAATGTGTTGAACTTGGCTCTCCCACCTCAGAGGCACATCCCTGACGCCTGGCTGGAGCACCAAGATCCTGACATCCACATGGCTCAGATTAAAAGGGAGAAAAAAAGAAAGATGATGAAATGAAATGAAATAAAATAAAATGAAATCAAATAAAATGAAATAAAATAAAATAAATTTATTAAAATAAAAAATAATTATCAAAAAAGATTTAAAAAGTAATAAAAAAAAGAAAGAAGGGAGCAACCAAACCAAAAACCAAATCCACCAATGATAACAAGTGCTAAAAACTATACTTAAAAAAAAAAGGGACAGACAGAACCCTAGAACAAATGGTAAAAAGAAAGCTATACAGACAAAATCACACACAGAAGCATATGCATACACACTCAAACATACACACACAAAAATATATACATATATGTATATATAAATATATATACATATATATAGATATTGCTGCTCCCAAAGTCCACCTCCTCTATTTGGGATGATTTGTTGTCTATTCAGGTATTCCACAGATGCAGGGTACATCAAGTTGATTGTGGAGATTTAATCCGTTGCTCCTGAGGCTGCTGGGAGAAATTTCCCTTTCTCTTCTTTGTTCGCACGGCTCCTGTGGTTCAGCTTTGGATTTGGCCCCGCCTCTGCGTGTCGGTCGCCTGAGGGTGCCTGTTCCCCGCTCAGACAGGACAGGGTTAAAGGAGCAGCTGATTCGGGATCTCTGGCTCACTCAGGCTGGGGGGAGGGAGGCGTATGGAATGTGGGGCAAGCCTGCGGCGGCAGAGACCAACATGACGTTGCACCAGCCTGAGCCGTACCGTGTGTTCTCCCCGGGAAGCTGTCCCTTGATCACAGGACCCTGGCAGTGGCTTGCTGCACAGGTGTGCTTGCACACAGGCTTCTTGGGGGCTGCAGCAGCAGCCTTAGCATCTCATCCCCGTCTCTGGGTTCCGCACTTTTAGCCACGGCTCGCGCCCGTCTCTGGAGCTCCTTTAAGCGGCGCTCTTAATTCCCTCTCCTCGTGTACCAGGAAACCAAGAGGCAAGAAAAAGTCTCTTGCCTCTTAGGCAGGTCCAGACCTTTCCAGGACTCCCTCCCGGCTAGCCATGGCACACTAGCCCCCTTCAGGCTGTGTTCACACAGCCAACCCCAGTCCTCTCCCTGGGATCCGACCGAAGCCGGAGCCTCAGCTCTCAACTCCCACCCATCCCGGGCTGAGCAGACAAGCTTCTTGGGCTGGTGAGTGCTGGCTGGCACCGATCCTCTGTGCGGGAATCTCTCCGCTTTTCCCTCTGCACCCCTGTTGCTGTGCTCTCCTCCGTGGCTCCGAAGCTTCCCCCCTCCGCCACCCACAGTCTCCGCCCACGAAGGGGCTTCTAGTGTGTGGAAACCTTTCCTCCTTCACAGCTCCCTCCCGCTGTGCAGGTCCCATCCCTATTCTTTTGTCTCTGTTTCTTCTTTTTTCTTTTGCCCTACCCAGGTACGTGGGGGAGTTTCTTGCCTTTTGGGAGGTCTGAGGTCTTCTGCCAGCATTCAGTAGGTGTTCTGTAGGAGTTGTTCCACATGTAGATGTATTTCTGATGTATCTGTGGGGAAGAACGTGATCTCCACGCCTTATTCTTCCACCATCTTGAAGTTCCTCTCTACTGTCATTTTAATAGCATTAAGGGAGCAAGACTGTTTGTTCAGTCTATCATAGAGAAGTATTTTTATATCACTTATCACTATGTGAAAATATTTACTTTAGTTTATCTCCTCAGCTACTCCACCCTATCCCCCCCAACACACACACACACACACACACACACACACACACA
>NW_021703774.1:51961585-52033197 GCF_005190385.1 Monodon monoceros | reverse complement strand
ACACACACACACACACACACACACACACACACACATACATGACATAGCAGAATCCTGTCTTTTCCACTACCCTTAACACAACATCTAGCACACAGTAGATGCTAATAGAAAACTATGTTTGAAATCATAGGAGAGTCCTGGCAACAATTTTTGGGATATGACACCTAAAGCAAAAGCAAAAAAATCAAAAATAAACAAGTATGACTATATCAAACATACAAGCTTCTGCACAACCAAGGAAATGATCAACAAAGTGAAAATGCGACCAATGCAATGGGAGAAAATATTTGCAGATCATATATCTGATAAGAGGTTAATATCCAAAATACTGTATATAAAGAATTCATATAATTCAATAGCAAAAAAACCCCCAAATAATCCAATTTAAAAATGGGCAAAGGATTTTCCAAATAAGACATTCAAAAGATCAACAGGTACATGAAAAGGTGTTCAACCTCATAAATCATTAGGGAAATAGAAATCAAGACCACAAGGAGGGGGATTCCCTGGCGGCGCAGTGGTTGAGAGTCCGCCTGCCGATGCAGGGGACACGGGTTCGTGCCCCGGTCCAGGAAGATCTCACATGCCACGGAGCAGCTGGGCCCGTGAGCTATGGCCACTGAGCCTGCATGTCCGGAGCCTGTGCTCTGCAACGGGAGAGGCCACAACAGTGAGAGGCCCGCATACTGCGAAAAAAAAAAAAACCCACAAGGAGGCATCACATCACACAGGTCACAATGGCCACCATCCAAAAGACAAGAAATAACAAATGCTGGTGAGGATGTGGAGGAAAGGAAACCCTTGTGCACTGCTGGTGGGAATGTAAATTGGTATAGCCACTATGGAAAACAGTATGGAGGTTCCTAAAAAAATTAAACATAAAACTACCATATGATCCATCAATCCCATTTCTGGGTATATATCCAAAGGAAATTAAATTGCTATGTCAGAGCAATATCTGCACCCTCATGTTCATGCAGCATTATTTACAATTTCCAAGATATGTTAATAACCTAAGTGTCCATCAATGCATGATTGGATAAAGATGTGGTGTATATACAATGGAATACTATACAGCCATAAAAAAGAAGGAAATTCTGCCACTTGTGACAACATGGATGGACTTTATGAGCAGTATAAATGAAATAAGTCAGAAAGAGAGACAAGCACTACATGATCTCACTTACATGTGGAAGCTTAAAAGAAGAAAACAAAAAAACTAAAAACACCAAGTTCACAGAAAAAGATCAGATTTGTGGTTACTAGAAGCAGGGGATGGGGGAATTGAATGAAGGTCAAGAAGCACAAACTTCCAGTTTTAAGATAAATAAGTACTGAGGATATGACATACAACATGATGACTATAGTTAACACTGCTGGAAAGTATATTTGAAAGTTGCTAAGAGAGTAAATCCTAAAAGTTCTCATCACAAGGAAAAAAACTTTTTCTTCTTCTTTTTTCTTTTATCTATATGAGATGATATATGTTAAGTAAATTTACTGTGGTAATCTTTCACAATATATGCATCAAGTCATTATGCTGTATACCTTAAACTTACACAGTGCTATACATCAATTATATCTCAACAAAACTGAAAGAAAAAAATAAATTAAAGATAAAGTCCCCCCCATCCCCCCACCAAAAACACAGGAGAAATTCCCACCACAAAAAAGACACAGCATGGTAGACTCATTTTGGTCAGCTCAACCTCACCTACTCCTTTCTCCTACTAAGAGATTCTCATTCTATTAAGTGGTATCCAGATCCAGGCTATGTTAATCAGAATCTATCCACAGAATTTTTTAAAATCAAGCTACAAAGCTCTTTTTCTTCTTTGATCAAAAAAACATAAATATAAATGAGGAAGTACAGGTGACCACATTATCCGCCACATAATAAAAAATCCGAGAAAAGAAAATCAGACCTGTCCTAAAGAAACAGTCATGAAAAGTAAAAAAGAAAAACTCCCAACAACATTCAAGTATCTGATTTCATTTGCATATAGTCTCCAGAGAAGTGATGGTTCCAATCTTCCCAACATTTGGTTGTTAAGCTCTTCCTTTTTATGTGTGTAAGCTACTCAGTCCCTTATTCTGTCAATTTATACCCCCTTTATGTTTAAGCTAGGTCAGGGTGGGTATTTGCTTGTGCTAAGGTATATATTCTTTATAATGAAGCATACTCAATTCCTAACGAACACATGCAAATTCCCATTTTATATTGTTTACATTTATTTACCAGAAATAAATGCAATTTTTCATTTATTTAGATTCCATTACATGAAACAGGATATAATTTCTTTCCAGTTCCCATCTTTCTAAATACCCTTAGTTAAGCCACAGACTGCTGCTACTGCCAATCAACACCTGCTGGAAGGATTTTATGTAGATAGAAATAATCCCTGTTTTCTCCTCCAAATCCCATATGTGAAGAGGGGAAGATTCACTAGAAGAAAAAATAACCAATGTAATTGTTCCCTTTTAAAATGAAACTGTACTTTCTCATGATCTTAACATTCAGCTTTTGTTAATACAAACTGGCCATTGCCAGTAAGTTGTATTATAAGGAATTTGTTCTTTCTTTGAATTGAAACAGGGGAACCTGTTAGAAGTGGTAGCTTGCATATGTTTCTTATTGAATAAAACTGGATGGACTGAGTAATCCTACCCTATTATTTTTAAACATTTCTAGATCTTTTTCAATGCAACTGACAGAGCACCATTTAAAACAAAATTTTTTTAAGTTCAGGGGCCACTTACTGCTTCCAGTTGTTTCTTCTTCTGCACTAGTAACTCCAACATGAGGTTGACATTGGCCAAATCAAGATTATCTTGGTCAGTTCCCAACAAATCCTGAAATATTTGCCACCTGTGGCCATTCTAAAAACAAAGAAAAGAAGAAACACAACAACCTCCTAAGACAATTGTTTTAGAGTCAAAATTAATGTTTGCTACTTCCTAATATGCTTATTAGATAACATATCAAAAATAAACTATGACATTCCAACCTATTCCTTCCCCAGCTAGTGGCTCCCCAATGCCTTCTAATTATAATTTAATCACTATTTCTCCCCTAAATAAATTTAAACAATGGATATGAAAGGCATATTTAAGACATGTTAAGTCAGCATCTCTAAAGGTATAATTCTCTTCAAAATAAGTGCCTGGATTTTAATTACTTGTCTAACCATATTTGCAACTTTGTATTTGGTAAGGTATTAATTTAAGCTCATTTGCTTCAATAATTTGGGCTAATCCTCTTAAACTGAGTCTTTTTTTTCAAATTACCACCCATAGTTTCACCCTGCCATACAATTCTTCAAATGTAATGTATTACAAGCCAACTCTGACTCTATGTAATCTCACCAGACCTTTCAAAAGATAAGAGTAAATTTTAGACAATGCAGGTAAGAAAGTTCTTTATTGAATAGAATAATCTTAAATCTCCTTTAAGAAAAATCAATAATATGCTAAGCTTTAATACCTAATTAATATTAAACCAATAAAAACAGCAAATTGAGATTTATTAAAAATAGTAATAAGAGTTGAAACATACGGTGCTACTCACTGAGTGGTCCAATTTGAACCTCTTTTCCTCAAATCTTTGCTTCTGTTTGAGAATGAGCTCATTCACTGAAAACAGAAACAAAACAAAAAGCACACAAAATCTATATTTTTATTAAATGTATCGTCCAATTGTTCTGTTTAGATGGATTCTATTTAACTTTAAAAAGTCCCAAACCTTAAAAAATGCTAAGCAGAAAATGCTAAGTTTTTATTTTATTTCAAATTAGAAACAGTTTTGCCACAGCTACTACTACTACAACTACTATTATTACCACTACTATTACTACGAGAGGAGAATTCTTCAGAATATGTACTTTCTCTTACATGTCTCAATGATGACACTATCAGCACTTGGAGAAAGACAAGTCTTCACTGTATGAGATCGTCCCATGCTCTACAGGGTAACTGGCCGATTCTATGAGGTAGGCACTAAAGATTTTTATTTGTTGTTCTTTTTGTTTGTGACTTTTCCCATAAATATCATGGCAAACACTGTCAGTTACCTATTCATAAACCATTCTAACCTTTTTTAAAAATAAAAATAGGATTTTTTCCCAAATGTCAGAATGCCAACTGTCACATACTTTCAGAGAGGCTAGATCCTTCACTGGCCCCATGGTATGAATCTTGACTAACCTAAGCCAATCTAGTCATACACTCTTGCCAGCAAATTGATGGAGGGTTAACTATGTGACCTAATTTTGACCAACGAAGGGTATGCTGTCTTTCAGAAGAGAAGGATAGAAGAAAACAAGTTCTTTTTCTCCCTTCATTAAGGGATGATATCTGGAACTGCTTAAAGCCATCTTGCAATCTTGAGGGGAGCTAGCCAAAGAACCAACACATCTGCTGGAGACAGAAGGCCAGAAAGATGGAAAGAACTTGATAATATCACTGAGATACCAACTTAACTAATTCTAAAAATTCTTTTTGTATAAATCAATACATTTTCCTTAATGTTCAAGCCACTTTTAATTGGATTCTTTTGTTTTTAACACCCAATTGATTAAAAAAAAAAAACTGATAAAGAAAAGGACAACTAGCACTAAGCTTGCTACCTTATTAGCCTTTAATTTATAGACATTATCCTATGGGTTATTCTTCACATTTTAGAGATGAGGGAATATTAGAAAGAGCATAAGGAAGTTACTCATGGTGACATACAATTCAAGACAGAGCTGGGAAACAAACCCAACTATCTAATACTTCCCACTATACCACAATCTACTACAAATATTTTCGAACAAATCAGAGAGGTTCCAGGGCCACACTAGGAGCCAAGCTTTAAAGATTAAGTAAGACTCAACCTAAGTAAGACTTAATCCAAGACTCAAGCAACTCAGAGTAGGAAGAGAAATATATGTGATGCAGCAGTTATAATATGATAATCAGTACTATCATTGAAATAGATTTTAAAAGAACAAAGGACAAGGATCAATTAAAATATTAACAAGCAGGCTTCACACAGAAGGTGACATTAGAACTGGGCCATAACAGGCACACAGGGACTTACTAAACAGGAAGAAAAGTGGAAAAGAACTCACATTAAGGGTGTGTGGGGGGAATTCCCTGGCGGTCCAGTGGTTAAGACTCAGCGTTTTCACTGCCATGGGCCTGGGTTCAATCCCTGGTCAGTGAACTAAGATTCCACGGCCAAAAAAAATGGTGTGTGCGTGGAGGGGGTAAAGTCATAAAATAGCAGGATATAAGATGATTTAAAATCAATATACCTGAAACACAGGATCAGAGTGATTTTGTCAATGATTAACAGGGGCTAAGAACTAAGGCTGGAACTGTAGACAGATCAGAGCCTGATTCTGAGGAGCCTGTTATCTCACAAGCAGTTATTATTATAATCCAGGGAAGATAAAGGAGAGAACTTGAAATAACGTAGTGGGAATAAAGAGGAGTATGTGAATAAGAATTTAATGTTTCAGTTACAGAATTAGCTATTTAAATAAAAACTGTAACTTAAATAATTGTAATACTTAAATATGTACACCACATTGGATTTTACCAAGAAATCTCATATACCACTGAACGTGAATATTCTATATCCATAATTATAATTCTCTGGATCCTTATAATAGCCATAGTACTAAGAACAAACAATGCCTTTCTACTGCTAAAGCTTTCATTCTAGCAATTGTCTTTTCAGAGGCAGGATAGTATAGTAAAAGCACATACTCAAGCCAGACTGCTTAGGACCAAATCCCAATTCCGCCACTTACTGGCTGTAGAACTTTACACAAGTTACTTGACTTCTCTGTGCTTTAGTTTCCTCGCTGGAGGAATGAGGATGACAACAATTACCTATGTCATAGGACTGAGAATTAAATGAGTTAACACACATAAAGCACCTGGGAAAGCACTTGGCAGTAGTAAAGACGTTATGTGAGCTGCCTACATTTTTTTAAACAAGGATTTTAAATTTTGCGTGTACGCTTTTACAATAAAGAATAAGAGGGTCATTCATTAGAGAGATAAAAATATTCAATTTACAAATTTTATACACAGAGAACACTAGAAAAGAGATTGCTGGGGGGTGGGGGGCGGGGGTTGGTAGCTGGAGAGAGATCATGCATCATGGAGGGACTGTGAGAGCTAAGCCCTGGCAAGAGTGTAGGAGAGCAACTGCAGAGGTGGGAGGAGAGACACCCCCTCACCCCACATGAGCCTTCCAGGATCAGAAGAGAGAAAGAGAGCTCTCAAGACCAAGGGGATAGAAAGGTGAAGAGAGTGAGCCTTTTTTTTGGGGGGGGTGGGTAGAGGAAGAAGAAAAATGAGGGACTGTACTGTAGTGCTTAGGGCATGAAAGGAAAAATCAAAATATCTGTCTTGACAAAAAAGCGCATGACTCTAATGACCAGAAAAACCTAATCCTACTTGAGTGTTTAGCTTCCAATTCTTTGCTTTCATTAGAAGTGAAGAAAGGAGTGGACTTGTTAACTAATAGGGTATTAAAAAAATTTTTTTAACTAAGTAAGTGCTTTTATTGAAGCACATAATTCAGAAGATCAAGGAACTAAGTGATGCAGCAGGAACAAAGTTCCTTCAATCCCCATCAAACTATTTATGTAAGCAAAGTTTCTCATGACTTACCCTTTCAAAAATAAAAAGGAAAAATCTTAAACTTACACAATATTATATGTCAGTTATATCTCAATTTTTTAAAAAGCTGTGATGATCCTAAATAAATAAATAAAAAGAATACAAATGAAACTGAGTCCTTGTCCTAGTAATAACCATAAATGGCAATGGAACTAATTGAGGACACCATCACACATTAAGCAGCCGATTTTCAATAAATTTTTATGTCTAATACTTTATAAAATTTGTAAATATTTATTTGATCAATTGCATGTCTAATAATTACAATAACAACTCAGATAAAACATTTAAGATTTTTAAAATACTTAATATAAAATTATGTTCAAAAGAAACTTCAAGGTCTATAAGTTCTATTTTCTGTTACAGAAAAGTATGACAGATAAATCAATCAGAATTTCAAGCATGAAATATATTATATAAGGATAAAATTATGTGAGCAATATACAATTTAAGAATAAGTTCAAAGAGACAAAGAATGAAATTTCCCATTGTTAATGAAAAGTATTTATTTTTGAATCAATGATAAGTATCAAATCACTATACTATTCAGATTCTACTGGATACATTTTAAAAAGAGATAAAGCTTATTTTTAAAAAACCATATTTACAATACTCCTAAAATTATATCCTTTACAAACACTTAAACTTATAAAGAAAAAATGTGGATGCTCATTTAAAATGTGGCATCAATGTGGGAAGAAGTACATTATTTTTCAGAATTTGTATATGGGTCACCCAAGTTGAAGACCACTGCTACAGAAAATGGGTAGCCCAGCCCTCTATCCATGACTAAGGTAAACGTAAAGCATTAAAAGTGAAGGGTCCTAACCTAGCAATAAAAAAGGTGCAAGTCTACCTAGAACACTTCAGAATCGTAGAACTTATACTTATTTCACCATGCTCAAGAGGAAATCTGAAATTACTTTTAAAAGGTTCAGGGTCTTTTTAATCCAACCAAGAACTACAGGCACTATACAAATCATGTAAATCAGACTAAAGCAATGGGAATAGTTTTTTCAGTACAGAAAAAACAAATGATATTCCACTTTCAAAAACAGATCTCAGTAGCATCCTGAGTGCACGGGAACCGAAGGATTTGACCATCACTGTACAAAGCTAAAGACTGGAAAGGGTGATGGGCAGTAAAACAGAAATAGATATATCAGGATGAAATGTTATTTCTATGGCTGACATAAATAATCACACTGGAAGCTGCACTATAATTAAAAGATTTCAAATATGGGCATAAAACACACTCCAATTACCCAAAACCAAAAATTTTTATCCATATAAAGAGAAGGTTAATAACACTTCTCTGGTGGTCCAGCAGTTAAGACTCCACACTCCCAATGCAGGGGGTCCAGGTTCAATCCCTGGTCAGGGAACTAGATACCGCATGCCGCAACTAAGAGGCCACATGTCGCAACAAAGATCCCGTGTGCGGCAGTGAGGATCCCTCGTGCCACAGCTAAGATCTGGCACAGCCAAATAAATAAATAAATATTTTTTTAAAAAAACTGTATCATCGACAAGATAACTTCTAGCTTAGGAAATCAGTAATTATGACTTCACTATTCACTGAATATATACATTTGAGAATATATAAAGTATGAAATTACTTTACATCTTAGTGCTGTATTTTCATATTCCTTCCATATCAGTATAATGGTGTTCTCTCTCTCTCCTCTCTTCTCTCTCTCTCTCTCTCTCTCTCTCTCTCTCACTATTTAGAAATTCACATAACAGAATTTGGACTCATTAAATTTGGTAAATATCAATACCAAAACCTAGAGACCACTGGATTCCTTTCTGTATTTAACCATTCCAAAAGAAGAAGTAATTTTCGAAAGTCATGACAACTCATAGAAGAGTGATTCTAGATGCACAAAGCAGCATCAATCCATGTTTGTGAGTTCATGGACAAAGGGTTCTGCTTTGTGGGACTTTGGTTTCCATTTCACCTAACTTAGCTCATGAAGTCCAGTCCCACACAGTATCATACCACTCAGTGTTTCTTCTTTTCCTAAGTTCATTCTCCTAGTTTGCCACAAGACTTTATCTACCTAGAAGAACTTGGTATTCCAACAGAAAATCTTCAAAATATTTCCTTCAGGGTTCATTTCTGCTATGCAATCATCTGATGATTTTCCTGTATGAAAATATATTGGATTGTACTGAAGAGTGAAAGAGAAAAAAGGACTGAAGCCAATGTAATTTTAGAGCAGAGATAAAAAAAGGAAAGCCATGGCTGAAAAGGTTCCAATTCATGATGTATTATAAACCACCAACAAATCAAACTGCAACCAAAGCACTGGCAAATCAGAATCTAATACACAAGTAGACACCACATCCTTAACTCTGAGTGTGTTACTCTTTAGAATGAAGAATTATCCTTTCTGATATACATACCCAGTAGTGCCCTACTTCATGCCTACCCATACCTGAAAATTAATCTTTGGAAAATTAATCTTCATTCCCAAAAACTCAAACTAAAGATTTTCCACAATATCTTAGGCTTTTCAACATGTAGAATTTTTAGATTTTTCATAATTGGCCTCTGACTAGATACTATTCCCAATCACTTACCATTTACCTTAAGGGTTCCCTATTTGTGCCTCTCTTCTCCAGTCACCATTCCTCCCTCAAAAGTTCCATATCCATTTTCTTCCTTTCCCCAGTTTTACTTTTCAATCGCCTCCCCAGGTCACAGACTCTCTTCCTCCATCTAGGAGTCCTCATATACAAGTTTTATCTCCCTTCCGCCTCTCCATTAACCTTTTCCTCCATTGCGTCTCACTTCTGCCCCAGAAGTAGAAACAACAGGAATGCACAACATGATATAGAGACAGGTATCTGGAACTCTGGCATTCTCCTTTAGCCTCACATTCTGTCCAGCCATCAATGTAAGAATCTAAGAGTTGTACCAGTGAATTTTTTTTTAATGAAACTTAAATATAATATGATATGGTACATATGGTATAGAATCAATGTCACAACCCGGGGAAGACTGGGAAAAGCACCCTGCTGAGTAGGAGAGAGAGACTGCTTACCTCTAAGCTACGTTCTCTAAATAAATTAGTGCTAACACACCCTTTTGGGAACTAAATATTTTTAAAAATTAAAAATCATTCCAAAGACTCACCCAAGAAATTAGGATACAGATGGTCAATATTATCCACAACATAGTTACACTTGGGACATCTATTATTGTCCTCCAAACTCTGATGAATACACTTGTAGCTATAAACAAGAGAAAAAATAAAATAGCTTGATTAAATCAGTGATAAATTAATAAACTAGTCACAAAATAATGCCTATTAGTTTTCTATTCCTCATTTTCAACATAAGTTATCTAGCAGTTATCAAATTTATTTCAGCTTATACTTTTATATTAGAAGATACATAGGGCATTTATTAGATAATAGTATACAAAAGTTATTTTAAAATATTATTTAAAAATAAACTCAAATAACAAGCCTACTAGATATAAAATTTTAAAAGATATACTAACTTTTAAGTTTATGCAATTTAAACAGTATATAACAACACCAAGAAAAACAAATGCCTGTAATTTAGTTAAGCAAACAGACTATCTGTATCCTTGGAGTGCTGATATCCTCAATACAAAAAGAGCTCATTCAAATGAAAAGAAAATAAGAGAAGAACAGAAAAATCAGCAAGACAAAAATTAGTCATTAAGCATGGGAGATCATCACTTTCATTAGGATGAAAAATTGATTTAAAATTATATATTAGTTTTTACCAATCAGGATAGAAAAATAAAGAAAAAACTGTCAGAGTTAAGGAGTACATGTATATATGAATAATTTCATGTACTGCTGCAGGAACTGCCATTTTCTAGAAGGCAAGTTGTATGGAAAAACTTAAGGCTGTGTATCCTCTTTCATGTAGTGATTTTACTTCTAGGAATTTATCGTATAGAAATAAGCAGATACATATATGTAGAAAGATGTCCCATTCAAAGTTATCTGTAAATAGCAAAATAAATTAGAAGCAACCAAAACACTAGGAAATTGACTACATAAATTTGTAAACATCAATCCAATGCAATGTATACAGTCAATAAAAGTCACACTGTAATATGTAACTATATGCCATGAAAAATAATCTAATAACTATTTATAGGTACAGCTGGAGAAATATGATTATGAGAAATTTTTGCCTTCTTAGATTATATATTTCTGTAATGTTTGTTTTTTTACAATTGTGTATTGTCTTATAACAAAAAACTTTGAAAATGTCATTCAACTAAACCCCAAAGAAATATCAAATCGACATTAGGAAAAAAGTCACCATATAATTATGTTAGTAAATAAAAATAACTTCTAACACAGTGGATACAATTCCATTTGTTTTAAAAAATTATGTACATGTACATTTTTTAAAACTCTTAAATTGTATTTATTAAACTATAGTTTGATTTACAATATTGTGTTAGTGTCAGATGAACAGCCTCAGATTCTTTTCCATTATAGGTTATTACAAGGGATTGAATATAGTTCCATGTGCTTTATGGCAAATCCTTGGTGTTTATATATTTTATATATAGTATTGTATATCTATTAATCCCATAGTCCTAATTTGTCACTCCCCTCTGGTAATAAGTTTGTTTTCTAGGTCTGTCAGTCTGTTTCTGTTTTGTAAGTTAGTTGATTTGTATTATTTTTTTAGATTCCACATATAAGTGATATAATATTTGTCTTTCTCTGCCTGACTTACTTCCTTTGTATTATAATCCCTAGGTCCATCCACATTGCTGCAAATAACAATATTTCACTCTTTTTAATGGCTAATATTCCACTGTATATATACCACATCTTCTTTATCCATTCATCTGTTGATGGACATTTAGGGGGCTTCCGTGCCTTGGCTATTGCAAATAGTGCTGCTATGAACATTGGGGTGTATGAACCTTTTTGAATTAACAGTTTTCTCCAGATATATGCCCAGGAGTGGGATTGCAGGGTCATATGGTAACTCTATTTTTAGGTTTTTTTTTTAGTTTTTTTTTTTTGCGGTACACAGGCTTCTCACTGTTGTGGCCTCTCCCATTGCAGAGCACAAGCTCTGGACGCGCAGGCTCAGCGGCTATGGCTCACAGGCCCAGCCACTCCACGGCATGTGGGATCTTCCCGGACCGGGGCACGAACCCATGTCCCCTGCATCGGCAGGTGGACTCTCAACCACTGCGCCACCAGGGAAGCCCTGATGTGATTTTAAATTGGATTTTTTTTTTTTTTACTTTCTCTGATATTTCATTGTTACTGTAAAGAAATGGAACAGATTTCTGTATATTGATCTTGTATCCTGCACCTTGCTCAATTCATTTACTAGTTCTAATCATTTTAGCTACAGCAACCAGACAAGAAAAAGAAATAAAAGGTATCCAGATTGGAAGGGAAGAGGTAAAACTGTCATTGTATGCAGATGACATGATACTCTATATAGAAAATCCTAAAGATTCCACACAAAAACTGAAAGCATTTAAATGTGAACATTTAAAATAAACCGAAAAAGACATTCACCATAATGTTAACAGTATGTGCCACTGGGTAATATAATTATGGGAAACTTTTTCTTTGTAGGTGTCTACAAGTTTCTATAGTAAACATGTACTGCTCCTAACAATCAGGAAAAAAAATTACTTCTAAGAAATCTAAAAGGTGATTTACATATAAGATGATTCCTAAAAAGACAGTAACTCTTTTATCCTGTGTCCAAATTACTATAAATTTGCTTCAGCTTCATAAACTGAAGCAGATTTTTATATCTACCTACTTCCCTCCACCTTATCAAAACAAAATGCTACATCCATCAAGTTGCTCTGTTCTAGTTATCATCTACTTTCTCATCTCACATTTGTTACTTGCAAGACAAGCAAAAAGAAGGACATTACAGGGAATCAATGTAGCGTGGTCTCTGGCACAGTACAGGGGCCCAAAGATTAAACACCTGGCATATAACAGGTACTCAAATATTACATACAGAACAAATGACTTGCACAGTGTTCCAGAAACAATATCTTCAACTCCTGCAACTATGACAAGGCTAGGAATACCACATTACCAAAAGATAGGCTCCATATCTGAGAGGAAACTTCCTACATGGAAACTTCAATGAAAGAAATAACATTCTAAATTTTTTTTTCATTTTATTGCAAGGGAAAAGCATAAAGAAGATATGCAAATACAATAGATGAAGAGCTCCAACATGGGAACATTTATAGTCTGCTTAGGGGAAAAGGAAATGAGTTAATATTACCAGAATACATGACAAGATTTAATCCTTTAAAAAAAAACCTGCAGGGAATTCCCTGGCAGTCCAGTGGTTAGGACTCAAGCAGTGCTTTCACTGCCATGGCCCAGGTTCAATCCCTGGTTGGGGAACTAATACCCCACAAGCTGTGCTGTGCAGCCAAAAAAAAAAAAACCTGCAAGTTCAAATAAAGCAAGTCATGAAGGAGAGACTATGAGAGGGTTATTAAAGACAGGAGACAGGGATTGACAGATAAGCAGAAAAAGGACATTTGGGGTTTTAGCAAATGGCTTTTGAAAAGAAATGGTAGTCAGAAAATGAGCAAATAAAATGACAAGAAAAACAAGCTAAATTGTTAAGCCAGATAAAGAGTTTGTCAATATACAAGAAATTATTCCTGAATCCAACAGAACATTCTCCTCTCCCTTCTTCAGCATCCTAATCATATCCCTTGTCAGTAAGCTTACTACCATACCATCCTCTCTTAGAAGAAAAAGATAGTCTAGGACACAACCAGAAGGAACTGTCCTCAGAAACAGAAGCTCAAATTACTTTTCTGCATTGTACTTGATAATATTCATCTATACTATAAAATTTAAATGAATCAAATTACACGCCACTGTATAAAACTGCAGTGATAACAAGATGCATCAAGTTTATTTTATAACATCTATTGCCTCACTACCACCTTGGGTAGACCCTCCCTAGTCTGAGAAATAGTAACTGTCTTATTCTGTACTTAATCTGTGTATGTGTTTGTCAGCGCCTCTTCTATTTGCTCATTAAAAGCAGAGATTTGTTTTACTCATCTCTGTACCCTCAATATCTAGCACAATATCCTGTTAAAGAGCTGGAACTCAATAAATTCTGAATACATGAGAAAATAGATATAACCAAAAAAGAAACATACTTCTGCTGCCTTCTGGGTCATATAAAACACTGCGAGAAAGTCTCAATACAGTAACTCTAATTCATTCTCACTCATCTATCTCCTTGACCATCACCAGCCCAAATGCAATGTTTTGGATTCCAAAAGAAGAGTATATGCCTAAACTAGTGATCAAAATAGGTGGGCAAAAAGAGATAAGAAGGATATATATTTTGGGTCTACCTGAGAAATTTTCAATAGCTACTCACACTGCAACTCTTAAAAAAATGTATTCAGTACCACAGTGTGCTAACGGTGCCTATGTCCCCTGATAAGTGTAGATCTGACCACAAAGAATGAATATTCCTCCACAGATGTATACAGTTGCTCTGTTTCTTCTATTAAGTATATACATACCTACAAAATATAATTGATTTTTCTGTCTGTGTCAACAGGGATGAGTAGATACAGAAAACTGAATAATTAGAAAATTCTCAAAAAAGAAGGAACTATAAAAAGAAAAGAAAAAAAAAATCAGTACCAGTGGTTCTATATAAGAACCAGGTACAAAAAAAGACTAACAGTAAGGTATGAGGTGATGGATTAGTCAAAAGTCCCAAAAGGCAAACTGACACCCAGGCTTGATCACAGGTATGCTGCAAGATGACAACACTGAGGGGCCCTGTTAATTATAACTAGTTTGTATTGAAGCAAACAGTAAATCAGGAGCTGACATACATGAGGTCTGAGAAGCAGAGGGCAGAGGACAAGCTGGAGGCAGCAAAGGGGAAAGCAAAAGAGCAAACCTTATCTCTATGTCATACAGAAGCCAGATTTTTAAAATTATATCATTGAGTTTCAGTTAGATTATAGCTAATAGCAGGCTCACTGTGAAGTGGGAATGATTTAAAGTGAAAGAACTTCCCGCTATAATGTCTCCAACCTGTTACTAGGAAAGACTTATCATTTTTAAGTGGGACAAAGAATAAACAGTTGATGTGGCCCAATTTGATTTAGTGTTAATAATCTGGATGGAGCCTTGAGGTGGTATTCTGCTTGGCTCCAGGTAACCAGCCAGGGTTCAACTTAGCAAACAGTTGATACAACAGGCTACTGTTAATGACTGAAGTTCCACAGGCCTCTCATGTCTCACCGTAAATAATTAAGAGCTTTTGCTTTCAACAAAAGAACAAAATGTCTCACAGTTTATCAAGCCTGGCAATGGGACTGTCAGCTTCCAGGTTTATTGGCTCCTACCAATGTTATCATCCCTATCCTACCAACACCTGCTTTCTGGTAGGTATTTTAAAACACAATCACAGGGACTTCCCTGGTGGCACAGTGGTTAAGAATCTGCCTGCCAATGCAGGGGACACGGGTTCAATCCCTGGTCCGGGAAGATCCCACATGCCGCAGAGCAACTAAGCCTGTGCGCCACAACTACTGAGCATGCACTCTAGAGCCCGCGAGCCACAACTACTGAAGCCCGCACCGTAGAGCCTGTGCTCCACAACAGGAGAAGCCACCACAAGTGAGAAGCCTGCGCACCACAATAAAGAGTAGCCCCGACTCGCCACAACTAGAGAAAGCCTACGCACAGCAACGAAGACCCAACGCAGCTAAAAATAAAAAAATAAATACTTTTTTTAAAAAAACACAATCACATCAGAGTGTAACAAAGTAACTTGAATTGTAACAAAGATCTAACCTTTATTTTTATTTAAAGGTAAAAAGAAGGTATTTAAGAAACCAATGAACTAAACTCACACCATGAAGATTACAGGACTCACTGAAAAGGCCCGGCCTGTCTAGTTATAAAGTCAATTAGTAATTTATTGTACTTCACAACATACTGAGGCAAGATCATTGAACTGATTCAGCAGACTCTTAAGCTTTTTTAAATGCCACAGTGAATATGTTAGACAAGGGCAGTTAGGAAAAATGGAAACCTCACTTTACAATCTGTTTCACACTTCAACACCTTCAAATCTATGAAAGAAGAGAAGTGAAAGGGTAGGAAGACAATGGGGGTTGGGGGCCAGAGAGCAGCAGAAGATGGTATGTTGACTGACTTGACAAAGGTAAGTTTTAGACCCAGACCTAGATTCCTGGTCCACCAACTTCAAGAACTTGCTCTTTTAGCTTTATATCAGTAGTTCTCAACTAAGGGCTACTTTGTCCTCTAAGGGATATCTGGCAATGGTTGGAGACATTTTTGGTTGTCACAACTTAGAGTAAAAGGGTTGTTACTGGGTTACTACAGAAGCCAGGGATACTGCTAAACAATCTAAAATACCAAGGACAGCTACCCACAACAAAGAATTATCTGGTCTAATATGTCAATACTACCAAGGTTGAGAAAGCCTACCATAAATCACCCAATTTTCCAGAATAATCAAAACCCAATGTCTCTAAGAGAAGTATATGATTTCCTATGCAATGCTAAGGTGCTGGATCAATTAATGGACCAAAGAGAACACTACTGCTAAACAATCAGCCTGAAAAGACCAAGCCCATACATGTGTCAAGACCCACATGACCAGAATTTCAGTAGCAATACACAGAAGAAAGTGATTCACAAATGATAATAATGTCAATGCAATATATACCAGGAAATAAAAATTATTTAAGAAGGCAAGATGGCCTTTTTTAAAAAACCAACAAAAAGATTCTGAAAGAATACACAGTCACTTCTTACCAGAGATAATCTTTGAGGAAGTAGAAAAGAAAGGCTAGGGGAAAGGAAACATTTACATTTCATATTATACCTTTCTGTACAATGAAAGCTTTTATAGCCAACAGTATACATTGTTCTTATCATTTTAATAACTTTTATTTTAATAAAGGACATAGATAATGCAACCTAAGAAAGCTATTTTTATTCTAAAATTTCTTTCTAAATGACTGGCAGATTGGATATACCTATCAACAAAGCACTACACTCCAGATCAAACTAAAGGACTTACAAACTGGTGACAATACTCGTCTTCACTAATGGATATCAACCTACCAGATATCATATTCAACCTCAATATAAAATTGTGGGTCTAACTTCAACATGAATTAGAATAATAAGATATATTAGAACACAACAGAAATACTAAACAAAGAGGGTAAATAATTTAGGGAGATGACTGACTGCAAGTAGAATATACCACCTCCAATCAAATAAATAGGTAAATAAACTAAAGGAATTAAACATACACAAATTACATACCCATTAGGATGACCACTATTAAAAAAAAAACAGAAAATAACAAGTGTTGGAAAGGATGTGGAAAAATTGGAACCCTGTGCACTGTTGGTGGGAATGTAAAATGGTACTGCAGGTATGAAAAACAGTATGGAGGTTCCACAGAAGATTAAACACAGATGTACCATATGATCCAGCAATTCTGCTTCCAGGCATATACCTGAAAGAACTGAAAGCAGGATTTCAAAAAGCTATTTATACACCAATGTTCAAAGAAACATTATTAACAATAGTTAACAGCTGAAAGCAACCCAAGTGTCCATAGAGAGAAGAATGCACAAACAAAATATGATATATATGGTCATCCCTCAGTATCCACAGCGAATTGCTGTCAGGACCCCCGTAGATACCAAAGTCCAAGGATGCTCAAGTCCCTTATATAAAATGGTGTAGTATTAGCATATAACCTACTGTACATCCTACTGTATACTTTAAATCATCTCTAGGTTACTTATAATAACTAATACAATGTAAATGCTAAGTAAATAGTTGCCGGTGAGGTGCAAATTCAAGTTGTGCTTTTTGGAATTTTCTGGAATTTTTTTTTCAAATACTTTGGAACCGTGGTTGGTTGAACCCACAGATGCTGAACCCGCAGATACAGAGGGCCAACTGTATATGCAATGGAATGTTATTCAGCCTCAAAAAGGAAGGAAATTTTGACACATGCTACAACATGGATAAAACTTGAGCACACTCTGCTAAGTGAAATAAGCTAGTCACAAAAGACAGATACTGTTTGATTCCATTTATATGAGGTATCCAGAGTAGTCACATTCACAAAAAGTAGAATGGTGATTGACAGAGGTTGGGATAAGAGGGAAATGGCACTTGTTGTTTAATGGGTGTAGTTTCAGTTTTGCAAGATAAAAACGTTCTGGAGACTGATTTGCACAACAATGTTACAATACTCAATACTACTCCACTTAAAAATGGTTAAGATGGTAAATGTTAAGTATATTTTATCACAACTGAAAATCTTTTAAAATATACAGATTAGCATGACATATAACCTAAAGACAGCACTGAGCAAAGTGTTAAAGAACACAGAACTTTTTAATCCTCTAATATCCTTTTCCAATGACCTTCCAGCCTGCTTTAATGGCCCTCACATCTATCCTCCACAAGTGAGTTAAAGGTGCTTCATGCTTCATCCTAATTACCCAGCACCCCCCGGTTTCCTAAAACAGCAGTCAAAGCTCTTTAAACAATTAAGAAACCCAGAAGTTTATTATTATAGTTTCATCTATAAGGCTGACAGTAAATCTAAGTATTTCACAGAAATTATACCAGCAACCACATGTTTGCCTTGAGCTGTCAAACCTGTAAAGGTATATCGGTCAAGGAAATATGATTCAAAATAACCAACAGTAGCTTTAAAAACGTAACTTCTCACTGGTTACATTTACACACAAGTTAAAAATTGCCAAAAGACAATTTCACTAAATTAAATCATCTTACCAAAAGCTGTGGCCACACTTCGTCATGTATGCTTCCTCAATCATATCAAAGCAGATAGGGCTAAAAACAGAATAGAAAAATAATTAATACATTTTTTTAAGTAGAGTGATTACAAATTGGAAAAAGTCAGTAACAATACCAACAAAATCATATTTCAATACATAGCTAAGTCTTCAAACTTTCTAGTGATGAGATGAAATTTCTATTGAGCTGAATGAACGTTAGGGGACTGCTGGTAAAATGACAATTTGTTCAAGATGGCCCTAAGCACCATCAAGTTCTAAGATGAATTAAATGAATAATTTAACTGACTCCAATACTTTGACTTGACCATAAATTTTGATAGTATAATGCAATCACGAGTGCTTAAGTTCTACCATCTTTTTCAATCATCCCTGGTACAAAACCATCTAAATGCTCTATTTCCTATCTCAAAGAAAACGAATTTCCTGAGTGATAAATTTACAGTTCCAATCTCAATAACTCTTCTAGGTAGTGAAGATGCTAATGATAACTAATACTTAACACAAACTATGCATGTCCATTAAAACAATGACATATATTAACTCACTTAATCCTTTCAACAGCATAGGTACCTACCTATTACTAGACCCACTTTATAGATAAGGAAATTGAGACACAGAATGTTAAAAGTCACACAGCTAGGAAGTAACACAGCCAATTTTCAAACTCAGATCCATGTTCTCAACCACTCTTCTATTCTACTTCCAGATACCATGAGATAAATATCAAGTCATACCAACTATGCCACATGTTCTGGCCAAGGAAAGGGGGTTATCAATCTCTGAGAGGGTACCGTCTACCAGAAGAATGCAAAGCCTTCTAAGAAGCAATTTCCCTTTATCCTTCCCCCTTCCTCCCTCCAAAAACTCTGATGAAGTCTCCAGAGATACAACAGCCATCTTGAGATCATGAAGACAACAAACATAAGCTAAGAAGACAGGATATGGGTTCCTTGATAACATCCTTCAGCAGTTGCATCATCTATGGATTGTCAATATCTGGACTACACATTACATGAAAAAGTAAATCCTAACTTGGTTAAGCCAGTAATTATCGAGTTTCCTGTTACTGGTACACAAATCCAATGCTTATTGATGTCACGGGGCAATTAAACTGTAAATGAAAATTTACCCACTCCCTTCAAGAAAAGTTTCCTGGGCATAAATACTATCTTAGAATGTGAGGTTATAAATAAGTTATAAAATCTCAATGTTGCACAAGCTCAGAGTTTCATCATGCATAGTGTGCTGGCTTAGACTGCACTGGTTTTGCCAGTCTTTACTCTCCCAGACTCAGAATAAAGGGAAATCTCCTAAATGTGGGGATTTGGTAATTTTTCTTTTGGAACAAAGTCCATCTTGCTCCTGCCTGATGAAGGTAAGGAAGCAGGGGTGGGGCTCCCTCCTGAGGACATGTGGATGAGCTGTGGAGGCTGCTCTGTGATCTCAGTTTGCAACTAAACGATGCTGAAGAACAGATCTGAGATAGACAAATTTTATTTCACACTGGTACAGTGGGTGCTCAAGCAGGTATCTTAACGCCCAAAACCCAGAGTAGAGGCAATATTTATCCCCCACTTTAAAGACTTTATTTTTTTAGAGGAGCTTTACATTTGCAACAAAACTGAAAGGATGGTATAGAGATCTCCCCTGCCCCCACATGTGCACAGCCTCCCCTATTATCATCACTCACAAGAACAGGGCATTTTCTGTAAACAAGCATGAACCTACATTGACACATCATAATCACCCAAACTCCAAATTTTACCTTAGGGTTCATTCTTCATGTACATTCTATGGGTTTAGGCAAAAGTATAATGACATATACCCACCATTATAATATCATACATATTATTTACACTGCCCTAAAAATCCTCTGTACTCTGCCTATTCGCTTCTCTCCCCTTACCCACATCCACTGATTTCTTTATTGTCTCCATAGTTTTGTGTTTTCCAGAAAGTCATATAGTTGGGACTACACAGTATGTAGCCTTTTCAGATTGGCTTCTTCCACTTAGTAATATGCATTTAAGGTTCTTCCATATCTTTTCATGGCTTGATAGCTAATTTCTTTTCAGTGCTGAATAATATTCCAGTGACTGGGTATACTGTAGTTTATTTATCCATTCACCTACTGAAGGACATCTTCGTTGCTTCCAAGATCTGGCAATTATGAATAAAGCTGCTACAAGCATCTTTGTGCAGGCTTCTGTGTAGTCCTAAGTTTTCAACTCCTTTGGGTAAATACCAAGGAGTAAAATTGTTGAATCATATGCTAAGAGTAGATTAGTTTTGTAAGAAATCAACCAAACTGTCTTCGAAGTACCTGCACCATTTTTATCCCCACTAACAAAATATGAGATTTCTGTTGCTCCACATCCTCCTCAGTATTTGGTGGTGTCAGCGCTCAAGATGTAGCCATTCTGATAGGTGTTTTAGTGATGTCTCATTGTTATTTTCATTTGCATTTCCCTGATGGCTGTGATGATATGGAGCATCTCTTCACATGCTTATTTACCATCTGTATATCTTTGAGGTGACAGTCAAGGCCTTTGGTCCATTTTTAAATCAGGTTGCTAGCAGAAGCAAAAACAACTACAATCCTGCAAACTGTGGAACAAAAACCACAGAAACATAGACAAGATGAAAAGGCAGAGGGCTATGTACGAGATGAAGGAACAAGATAAAACCCCAGGAAAACACCTAAATGAAATGGAGATAGGCAATCTTCCAGAAAAAGAATTTAGAATAATGATAGTGAAGATGATCCAGGACCTCGTTAAAAGAATAGAGGCAGAGATCGAGGAGATGCAAGAAACGTTTAACAAAGATCTAGAAGAATTAAAGAACAAACAAACAGAGATGAACAATACAATAACTGAAACGAAAAATACACTAAAAGGAATCAATAGCAGAATAACGGAGGCAGAAGAACGAAGAAGTGACATGGAAGACAGAATGGTGGAATTCACTGCTGGAGAACAGAATAAAGAAAAAAGAATGAAAAGAAATGAAGACAGCCTAAGAGACCTCTGGGACAACATTAAACGCAAAAACATTCGCATTATAGGGGTCCCAGAGGGAAAAGAAAGGACCTAAGAAAATATTTGAAGATATTAGAGTCGAAAACTTCCCTAACATGGGAAAGGAAATAGCCACCCAAGTCCAGGAAGCGCAGAGAGTCCCATACAGGATTAACCCAAGGGGAAACACACCGAGACACATAGTAATCAAATTGGCAAAAACTAAAGACAAAGAAAAATTACTGAAAGTAGCAAAGGAAAAATGACAAATAACATACAAGGGAACTCCCATAAGGTTAACAGCTGATTTCTCAGCAGAAACTCTACAAGCTCGAAGGGAGTGGCATGATATACTTAAAGTGATGAAAGGGAAGAATCTACAACCAAGATTACCCTACCCAGCAAGGATCTCATTCAGATTCAATGGAGAAATCAGAAGCTTTACAGACAAGCAAAAGCAAACAGAATTCAGCACCACCAAACCAGCTCGACAACAAATGTTAAAGGAACTTCTCTAACTGGGAAACACAAGAGAAGAAAAGGACCTACAAAAACAAAGCCCCCAAAATTGAGGAAATGGTAATAGGAACATGCATATCGATAATGACCTTAAATGTGAATGGATTAAATGGTCCAACCAGAAGACACAGGCTTGCTGAAACAGTACAAAAACAAGACCCATTATATGCTGTCTACAACAGTCCCACTTCAGACCTAGGGACACATACAGACTGAAAGTGAGAGGACAGAAAAAGATATTCCATGCAAATGGAAATCAAAAGAAAGTTAGAGTAGCAATACTCGTATCAGATAAAATAGACTTTAGAATAAAGAATGTTACAAGAGAAACGGAAGGACACTACATAATGATCAAGGGATCAATCCAAGAAGAAGATATAACAATTATAAATATATATGCACCCAACATAGGAGTACCTCACCACATAAGGCAACTGCTACCAGCTCTAAAAGAGGAAATCGACAGTAACAATAATAGTGGGGGACTTTAACACCTCAGTTACACCAATGAACAGATCATCTAAACAGAAAATTAATAAGTAAACACAAGCTTTAAATGACACAATAGACCTAACAGATTTAATTGATGTTTATAGGACATTCCATCCAAAAACAGCAGATTACACTTTCTTCTCAAGTGCGCATGGAACATTCCCCAGGAAAATTCACATCTTGGGTCACAAATCTAGCCTCAATAAATTTAAGAAAACTGAAATCATATCAAGCATCTTTTCTGACCACAACGCAATGAGATAAGATATCAATTACAGGAAAAAGAACCATAAAAAACACAAACACATGGAGGCTAAAGAATACATTACTAAATAACCAAGAGATCACTAAAGCAATCAAAGAGGAAATCAAAAAATACCTAGAGAGAAATGACAATGAAAACACGATGATCCAAAGCCTATGGGATGCAGCAAAAGCAGTTCTAAGAGGTAAGTTTATACCTATACAAACCTATCTCAAGAAACAAGAAAAATCTCAAATAAACAACATAATGTTACACCTAAAGGAACTAGACAAAGAAGAACAAACAAAACCCAAAGTTAGCAGAAGGAAAGAAATCATAAAGATCAGAGCAGAAATAAATGAAAGAGAAAAAAAGAAAACAATAGCAAACATCAATAAAACTAAAAGCTGATTCTTTGAGAAGATTAATAAAACTGATAAACCATTAGCCAGACTCATCAAGAAAAAGAGGGAGAGGACTCAAATCAATAAAATTGTAAATGAAAAAGGAGAAGTTACAACAGACACCACAGAAATACAAAGCATCCTAAGAGACTACTACAAGCAACTCTATGCCAATAAAATGGACAACCTGGAAGAAATGGACAAATTCTTAGAATGGTATAACCTTCCAAGACTGAACCAGGAAGAAATAGAAAATATGAACAGACCAATCACAAGTAATGAAATTGAAACTATGATTAAAAATCTTCCAACAAACAAAAGTCCAGGACCAGATGGCTTCACAGGTGAATTCTATCAAACATTTAGAGAAGAGCTAACACCCATCCTTTTCAAACTCTTCCAAAAATTGCAGAGGAAGGAACACTCCCAAACTCATTCTATGAGGCCACTTTCATCCTGATACCAAAATCAGACAAAGGTACTATACAAAAAGAAAATTACAGACCAATATCGCTGATGAACATAAATGCAAAAATCCTCAACAAAATACTAGCAAACAGAATCCAACAACACATTAAAAGGATCATACACCATGATCAAGTGGGATTTATACCAGAGATGCAAGGATTCTTCAATATACACAAATCAATTAATGTGATATACCATATTAACAAATTGAAGGAAAAAAACCATATAATCATCTCAATAGATGCAGAAAAAGCTTTCAACAAAATTCAACAACCATTTATGATAAAAACCCTCCAGAAAGTAGGCATAGAGGGAACTTACCTCAACATAATAAAGGCCATATACAACAAACCCACAGCAAACATCATTCTCAAGGGTGAAAAACTGAAAGCATTTCCTCTAAGATCAGGAACAAGACAAGGATGTCCACTCTCACCACTATTATTCAACAGTCTTGGAAGTCCTAGCCACGGCACTCAGAGAAGAAAAAGAAATAAAAAGAATACACATTGGAAAAGAAGAAGTAAAACTGTCACTGTCTGCAAATGACATGATACTACACATAGAGAATCCTAAAGATGCCACCAGAAAACTACTAGAGCTAATCAATGAATTTGGTAAAGTTGCAGGATACAAAATTAATGCACAGAAATCTCTTGCATTCCTATACACTAATGATGAAAAATCTGAATGAGAAATTAAGGAAACACTTCCATTTACCACTGCAACAAAAAGAATAAAATACCTAGGAATAAACCTACCTAGGGAGACAAAAGACCTGTATGCAGAAAACTATAAGACACTGATGAAAGAAATTAAAGATGATACAAACAGATGGAGAAATATACCATGTTCTTGGATTGGAAGAATCAATATTGTGAAAATGACTATACTACCCAAAGCAATCTACAGATTCAATGCAATCCCTATCAAATTACTAATAGCATTTTTTACAGACCTAGAACAAAAAGTCTTAAAATTTGTATGGAGACATAAAAGACCCCAAATAGCCAAAGCAGTATTGAGGGAAAAAAACGGAGCTGGAGGAATCAGACTCCCTGACTTCAGCCTATATTACAAAGCTACAGTAATCAAGACAATATGGTACTGGCACAAAAACAGAAATATAGATCAATGGAACAGGATAGAAAGCCCAGAGATAAAGCCATGCACATATGGTCACCTTATTTTTGACAAAGGAAGCAAGAATATACAATGGAGAAAAGACAGCCTCTTCAATAAGTGTTGCTGGGAAAACTGGACAGCTACATGGAAAAGAAAGAAATCAGAACACTCCCTAACACCATACACAAAAATAAACTCCAAATAGATTAGAGAGCTAAATGTAAGACTGGGCACTATCAAACTCTTAGAGGAAAACATAGGAAGAACACTCTTTGACATAAATCACAGCAGGACATTTTTTCATCCACCTCCTAGAGTAATGGAAATATAAACAAAAATAAACAAATGGGACCTAAGGAAACTTAAAAGCTTTTGCACAGCAAAGAAAATCATAAACAAGACGAAAAGACAACCCTCAGAATGGGAGAAAATATTTGCAAATGAATCAACAGACAAAGGATTAATCTCCAAAATATATAAACAGCTCATGCAGCTCAATATTAAAAAAACAAACAAACAAATCCAAAAATGGGCAGAAGACCTAAATAGACATTTCTCCAAAGAAGACATACAGATGGCCAAGAAGCACATGAAAAGCTGCTCAACATCACTAATTA
This sequence comes from Monodon monoceros, assembly GCF_005190385.1. NCBI lineage: Eukaryota > Metazoa > Chordata > Mammalia > Artiodactyla > Monodontidae > Monodon > Monodon monoceros. The sequence continues at coordinate 52,007,746 of NW_021703774.1, read as the reverse complement.
TTAGAGAAATGCAAATCAAAACTACAATGAGGTATCACCTCACAGCAGTTAGAACGGGCATCATCAGAAAATGTACAAACAACAAATGCTGGAGAGGGTGTAGAGAAAAGGAACCCTCTTGCACTGTTGGTGAGAATGTAAATTGATACAGCCACTATGGAGAACAGTATGGAGGTTCCTTAAGGAACTAAAAATAGCATTACCATATGACCCAGCAATCCCACTACTGGGCATATACCCAGAGAAAACCATAATTCAAAAAGACACATGCACCCCAATGTTCATTGCAGCACTATTTACAATAGCCAGGTCATGGAAGCAACCTAAATGCCCATCGACAGACTAATGGATAAAGAAGATGTGGTACATATACAATGGAATATTACTAAGCCATAAAAAGAAACGAAATTGGGTCATTTGTAGAGACGTGGATGGATCTAGAGAGTGTCATACAGAGTGAAGTAAGTCAGAAAGAGTAAAACAAATATTGTATATTAACACATATATGTGGAACCTAGAAAACGGTACAGACAAACTGGTTTGCAGAGCAGAAATTGAGACACAGAAGTAGAGAACAAACGTATGGACACCAAGGGGGGGAAAGTGGCAGGGGGTGGTGGTGGTGGTGTGATGAACTCGGAGATTGGGATTGACACATATACACTGATGTGTATAAAATGGGTGACTAATAAGAAAATAAATAAATAAACATTTTTAAAAAATTTTTTAAATAAATAAATCAGGTTGCTTTCTTACTGTTGAGTTTTAAGAGTTCTTTGTATATTTTAGATAAAAATCCTATATGAAATATGTCTTCTAGAAATATTTTCTCCAAATCTGTGGCTTATCTTTTCATTCTCTTGACAGTGTCTCTCACCCTGAGGAGAAATTTTTAGTTTTAAAGAAGTTTTGTTTTTTGATCCTTTCTTTCATAGATCATGCCTTTGGTGTTGTGTCTAAAAAGTCATCACCAAACTCAAGGTTATCTAGATTTCCCCTGTCATCGTCTAGGAATTTAATGGCTTTGCATTTTACATTTAGGTCTGTGATACATCTTGAGGTAATTTGGTGAATAGGGATAAGGTCTGTTTTTAGATTTATTTATTTTTTTTTGCATGTGGATGAACAGTTGTTCCAGCACCACCTGCTAGAAAGACTATCTTTCCTACACTGTTTTGCCTCTGCTACTTTGTCAAAGATCAGTTGACTACATTTACGTGGGTCTATTTCTGGACTCTGTTCGTTTATATTGAACTGTCTACTCTTGCCAACACCACACTGTCTTAATAACTCCATATATTATTTTGATTTTAAAAAACTGTTCCTCTGGATGAAACTCTGTTGTCCCAATAATGGTTAATTTCTAAAACTCAACTGTTAAGTGAACAAGAGTAAACATTCCAATTCTTCTATTACAGAAGGTCTAGATATTAATACACCAACCTTTTAAACCGCTAATAAAGTATTTTTAAGATTTGGGGGAAGAGATCTTTCTGTTCCCAAAGTAAGTATGTTTGTATGTCTGAGTAACAATACCATCACATCTGTTTTATACTGCATTAAATGAAGCTTAGAAGCAAGATGCAAAATATCTTAACAGACTGATCTCTCAGTCTAGACTTCCAACAGTGCCAACAATAAGTATTTTAGGACTGGCCTCAGCAACCAGAATTAATCAACTGTGAATACTTATCAATACCCTCTCAGAAAATTCCAAAAATCTTAAAACAGTCATATACTCAACAAATTATATATTAGGTACTGACTATATACCAGACACTGTTCTAGATACCAAGGACAGAGAGGTGAATAAAACAAACAAAAGTCCCTCATGGTTCTACAATCTAGTGGAAAACACATTTAATAAATGAGATAAATAAGAATGACCTTATTCAGTAAGGCTAGATAGTGATAAATGATAAGGAAAAAATTAAGTAGGGAAGGGGGATAGGAAGTGTTGGGTTGGGTTACATAGAGTAGTCAGAGAAGCTTCAATGAGAAGTTGACATTTGAGTAACTATTTCTAGATAGCAGGAAAATGATCCACACAAAAATCTGGGGCAACCACAACCTAGCAGTAAGAGTAAATGCAAATATCCTGAGGTGCCATGTTCAAAGACTAGCAAGATGGTTAGTTTAGAGTAGAATAAGCAAGTGGGAAAATAGAATAGGAAGCCAGAGAGGTAACAAGGGGTCATATCAAAGAACTTCCTTAAATCAAGTTAAGGACTTTGGCTTTTAAAGTGAATAAAACAGGAATTCACTGAAGGATTTGGAACACAGGAGTGATATGATTTGACACTGATGAACTTGATCACTCTACCCTATATGTTGAAAAAAGACTTAAGGAAAGCAATTGTAGAAACAGAAGCTATTATAAGAATTTGGGTGCTAGATTAAACTAAGTGGGTAGCATAGCAATAGGGTTAGTCAGAATCTAAATATAATTTGAAGGTAGAGCTTTGGTTTCCTATGGATTAGATGTTGGGTATGAGGGAAAAATGAATCAAAAATTTTGGCCTGAAAACAAAAAGAATTGACAATAGGTTTATTTCACATAGAGCTCTATCACCCATTAGTTTATTTTAAAAAAAAACAAAGAGCAGGACATGATATAACTTGTCATATAATATGTTCCACTAATAGTAAAAATTGCATTCAGTACCTAAAAATTACTATCAGATCAGTTTCAATAAGCAGTTTTTAAGGAATGGCTTCTGAATACCATGTGAAATAAAGAGAAGAAAGTCTCCATTCTTTTCACCAAAAGCTAGCTTTTCAACCATATTAAAGGTCAAGACTGCCAATAAAAATGGAATTCAACTGAAATTAATCCTAGCTATGCTACCTACAGCTTTCTGACTTTGGCAAGTAGTTTAATCTCTCTAACCCTGTTTCCTCTTTGGTATAACTGGGATGATATTTACATCATAGAATCACTGTACTGATTAACAAAATATCTATTAAGTACTTAGTACAATTCCTGGTATACAATATTAAATAAATGGCAGAATACACAAAAAGAAAAAAAAATGGAAAAATCTGTAGCAATGATACAAATGTGGGAAGAGTAAAATCCACCCAAGCTAAAAACCTGAAAGAATTTTCCTATTAGAAAAAGGCACAATAAATCTTCATGACATTGGGCTTGGCAATGGTTTCTTAGATATGACCCCAAACGCATGAGCAACAGAAGAAAAAATAGATAAATTGGACTTATTCAAAATTTAAAACTTTTGTGCATCAAAGGACGTTGTCAAAAAACTCAAAAGACAACCCACATAATTGGAGAGAAAATTTGCATATCACATATCCAAGAGGGGACTTACACCCAGAATATATGAAGAACTCATACAACTCAACAACAGAAAAATAAACAACCCAATTTAAAAACTGGGCAAAAAGCTTGAACAGATGGTCTCTGACTTACAGTGATTTGAGTTACAATTTTTTGACTTTATGGTACACATTCAATAGACACTGTACTTCAAAAACAAAAATTTTTTTTGAAGTAATACCTACAATAGAATAAAGGAAGAAAAGGACTAACTGATCACTCCCCTTCCCAAGAAAGGGTTGAAATATGCAGGAAATGTAGAAATACAGAGGAGATCCTAACAAAACACAACTAACTCTTCCCAATTTTATTTTTTGTTTTTGTTATTTTTCTTGGCCATGCTGTGCGGCAGGTGGGATCTTAGTTCCCCAACCGGGGACTGAACCCGTGACCCCTGCAGTTGGAAGCGTGAGTCCTAACCACTGGACCGCCAGGGAATTCCCAACTCCCAGCTCTTCCCAATTTTGAATAGCAAGAACATGCCCAGAGTAGGTTCTGGGAAAAACTGTAAACAAACAATTTAGAACCCCTTCTACTCTGCCTATCAATAGCATTGAAGGACGATGAGCCAGAAGACCTAAGCGTAAGTACAAGCATAGCAAGTATATGAATTGGCAGCCAGGCCAAACATTATATAGACACCTGAAATTTTATACAACCCCCAGAACTTTATACAGACCCCCCAAAATGTTTATGGACACCCCTCAAAACGTTTTATGGACATCTGACAAAGTGGCAGCATCAAAAAGGGGGAAGAAATCACAAATGGATTAAAGCCCCTGCTGTGACCATTCATGTCTCTTGTAGCACCATAACACAAGCGATTCTTGTAAATCAACATATAAGACAGAAAATCCAACAGAAAAAATGGGAAAGAATGTCAATTCCTAATTCACAGCAGGGGAAAACACACTGCCTTTCAAGTACGTGGAAAGATGTTCCAACTCACTAGTAATCAAAAAATGCGAATTAAAATAATAAAATAACACTTTATCCCCATTAAGTTATTAAAAAATTAGAATATCAAGTATGTTAGGGAGGATATGGAGAAACAAGAATCTTCAGGAAGAGTTACTCTAACTAGCAACTTACATTGCATATTCATATACTTATGACCCAGCAATCCCACTCTTGAGATTATTTGTAAATAGGTACAGATATAAATATATACACATCCTGGAGTATATGTGTAGCATGTGTGTACATATATGTAAATATATACGTATAGCTGTGTTTCCATTTATGTATATATATGTGTGTCTGTGCATGTGTGTGTACAGCTAAGAGAGAAACATCCACATCTGTCAACAGGGAATACCTATGAGGATACTTGCAACAAACTGGATACTTCTTGTTACAGTAGGGAATTAGAGGCAGCCTTAATGCTCAAAATTACTAGGATGGAGAAATAAAATGTACCTAGATATATACTACAAAACATCATGCAACAGTCAAAAGGAATGAACCAAAGGTACATGGAGCACCATTGCTGGATATTTTGTCAAATGAAAATAGAAATTAAAATAAGATCTGTGACACAATACAATTTACATAAAATTAAAATATAAAAAATATATTTCACAGGTATATACACATTCAAAAACATATATAAATTACAATAGAATAGAAAACCAAGAGAAGAGGTCAGGAGAATAAGAAATGAAGTAAGGGGAGGAATACAATACCTTATTCAACAGAATCTAAAAATGACATCAATAATAAGCTGTACCATCATATGCAACTAAAAAAGAAACAACTCTGCTAATTAAACTATGATAATACTTTCTTATCAGTTAGGAATTTTACCCTTTTCTAAAAAGTTCTTTTAGACTTAAACAAGTTTTATCATACACCACTCTTGTGGAAAAAACACACACACACATACACTTATATATAATTAGGTTTTCAGGGACTTCCCTGGTGTCGCAGTGGTTAAGAACCTGCCTGCCAATGCAGGGGACACGGGTTCAATCCCTTGTCTAGGAAGATCCCACATGCCTCAGAGCAACTAAGCCCATGGGCCACAACTACTGAGCCTGCGCTCTAGAGCCCGTGAGCCATAACTACTGAGCCCACGTGCCACAACTACTGAAGCCCACGCACCTAGAGCCCATGCTCTGCAACAAGAGAAGCCACCGCAATGAGAAGCCCGCACCCCACAACGAAGAGTAGCCCCCACTCAATGCAACTAGAGAAAGCCCAAGCACAGCAATGAAGATCCAACGCAACCAACCAAATAAATAAATAAAAATGAAATTTAAAAAATAATAATAATAATTAGGTTTTCCAACTAATTCTCATTCTTCAGGGTCTAGCTTTTCTGAATCACTTTTTGACTAAGTCACTGATGTGCAGATTTTTCCACATAATATTGTCTATTACTTTGGTAAAGTATCCTTTACTGAGAGAATCCATAATAGAACTAATTAAAAGCTACTGTTCTTGGGATTGTAAGCCAAGTTTACATTCAGTCAGCTCACCAACATTCAACTCCAGCTTTAGGAATGTTGCTAAACACTTCTAATTCACCAAATTCCAAAATCTCCTCCACCTCTCTCTCCCACATTCAAACATTTAGTTCACAGGGAATAAAACAGTAATTCACAATTGTCTGAGAGACTTTCCTCCAATCTGCTGAAATATATATTCATATTTTGAGGCAGGCATTTTCTCTGTTGACACATCTGTATGAAATGACAGCTACCTCCAACTGCCACCTAGCCAAGAAGAATTTTTCTTAATTCCATCATCTATAACATATAACCCAATTTTCAAATATGTCAAAGTAAATGAAGCAAAAATTAGAATCAAAGAAATATGACAAAGTAAAACAAAGCAAAAGAGAAGGCTTGGGTGGTGAATGAACAATGTGAACATGATTAGCTCATGATTAGCACTTCAGGTCAAAATTTAACTGATGCGAACTTACCCTCCTACTAGACACACTTAGAAAATGGGGGAGAGGGATAAGATAAATGAAGCAACTGCTTTTAGACACTGGACACTAAGCAACACAGTACTGAGATCTCTGAGGGAAGGGGAACAAATGAAGTGAACACTATCATAGATTCAGCTTTTTGCCTTCACACAAAGTTTCACAGGCCCAAGGAGGGAGCACACAAGCAGAGCACCACAATCTTGCTGAGTTCAGGAAGGATAAAGGGGAAAGAATTTACAGGGCAGAACACCAGAGACGGACGAGCTACAAGAAGAAAATCCTAAAAAATCTACATAGTGTTCTCATCAAGTTCATTGTTGAATACTAGTCACACATGCCCAAGTTAAAACTCCACAAGATCACAACATCAGAGACAAAGGATCATTTCCATGGGTTCTTTAATACATGAAATACAACTTAAGAAAAGAAGCAGTGAATCAGAAGATGTATCCAAATTAAAACACAAAGGGAAAAAAAGAAAACAGAGCATCTATGGGCTGTGGGTCAATATCAAATGAATCAAAATACATGAAGAGACAGTGGCTGAAATTTTTTTAAGTAACAACAACAAAAAAAGACATTTTACCACATATCCAAGAAGTTCAGAAAACGCCAAGCAGAACTGTTTTTCTTTTTAACATCTTTATTGGAGTATAATTGCTTTACAATGGTGTGTTAATTTCTGCTTTATAACAAAGTGAATCAGTTATACATATACATATGTTCCCATATCTCTTCCCTCTTGCGTCTCCCTCACTCCCACCCTCCCTATCCCACCCCTCCAGATGGTCACAAACCACCAAGCTGATCTCCCTGTGCTATGCGGCTGCTTCCCACTAGCTATCTATTTTACATTTGGTAGTGTATATATGTCCATGCCACTCTCTCACTTTGTCACAGCTTACCCTTCCCCTTCGCAATATCCTCAAGTCCATTCTCTAGTAGGTCTGTCTTTATTCCCATCTTACCCCTAGGTTCTTCATGACTTTTTTTTTCTTTCTTAGATTCCATATATATGTGTTAGCATACAGTATTTGTTTTTCTCTTTCTGACTTACGTCACTCTGTATGACAGACTCTAGGTCCATCCACCTCATTACAAATAACTCAATTTTGTTTCTTTTTATGGCTGAGTAATATTTCATTGTATATATGTGCCACATCTTCTTTACCCATTCATCTGTTGATGGACACTTAGGCTGCTTCCATGCCCTGGCTATTGTAAACAGAGCTGCAATGAACATATTGGTACATGACTCTTTTTGAATTATGGTTTGCTCAGGGTATATGTCCAGTAGTGGGATTGCTGGGTTGTATGGTAGTTCTATTTGTAGTTTTTTAAGGAACCTCCATACTGTTCTCCATAGTGGCTGTATCAATTTATATCCCCACCAACAGTTCAGAAGGGTTCCCTTTTCTCCACACCCTCTCCAGCATTTATTGTTTCTAGATTTTTTGATGATGGCCATTCTGACCAGTGTGAGATGATATCTCATTGTAGTTTTGATTTGCATTTCTCTAATGATTAATGATGCTGAGCATTCTTTCATGTGTCTGTTGGCAGTCTGTATATCTTCTTTGGAGAAGTGTCTATTTAGGTCTTCTGCCCATTTTTGGATTGGGTTGTTTGTTTTTTGGTTATTGAGCTGCATGAGCTGCTTGTAAATTTTGGAGATTAATCCTCTGTCAGTTGCTTCATTTGCAAATATTTTCTCCCATTCTGAGGATTGTCTTTTGGTCTTGTTTATGGTTTCCTTTGCTGTCCAAGCAGAATTTTAAAAAACAAACACCCTGACACATACAATGCATTTAAACTGATAAAGGCAAAAATGAAGAGAAAATCTTGAAGGCAGTCATAGAAAAAAGACACATCACATATAAAGGAACAAAGATAAGAATACAGCAGACCTCTCATCAGAAACTATACTAGCCAAGAGAGTTCAGAGAGCTTCCAGATTGGTTAACACCTGTAGATTCGGGGAGAGCGGCATACTTGGAGATAGCGTGGATGCTCTGCACCCTTTCCCAATACTTTGTCCTATGCATCTCTTCCATGTGGCTGTTCCTGAGTTACACCCTTTCATATTAAACCAGTAATAGTCATTATCCAACTTCTAGAGGTGATGGATCATCTGCAAAGAGGGGAATTGGTTGCTGCAATACTCCATAAAGGAAGTATCTATTTCAACTCTTTTGCCCATTTAAAAAAACTGGGTTGGGGAGAGTGGCCAGGATGGTAGAATAGAAAGACCCTTGAGCTCACCTCCTCTCACAAGCACACCAAAATCACAATATGCAGAACAACCATCTTTGAAAAAGACTGAAACGTACCAGAAAAAATTTCTACAATTAACGACATAAAGAGGGAACCCCAAAAAGACCAGTAGGAGAAGCAGATTCGTGATATAATCAAATCCCATACCTCCCGGGTGGGTGACCCACAAACTGGAGAATAATTTTATTACAGAGGTTCTCCCACAGGAGGGAAAGTTCTGAGCCCCAAGTTGGGTCCTGCAGCTCAGGGGTCCAGCGCCAGGAAGAAGAGCCCCCAGAGCATTTGGCTTTGAAGGCCAGTGAGGCTTGATTACAGGAGCTCCACAGGATTGGGGGAAATAGAGACTTCACTATTAAAGGGCACAAACAAAACCTCACACCCACTGGGACCAAGGGCAAGGGAGCTCTCTCCCAGAGGCTGACATTTTGGCACCAAGACCTGGTCCCACCTAACACCTATAGGCTCCAAGGCTGGGATGCCTCAGGTCAAACAACAAACTGGGTGGGCACACAGCCCCACCCATCAGCAGACAAGCTACCTAAAGATTTCCTAAGCACACAGCTCCCTCCAGACATGCCCCTAGACACAGCCTTGCCCACCAGAGGGCCCCAGTTCTACCCACCAGGAGGCAGGCATCGGCCCCTCCCACCAGGAAGTGTCACAAGCCTCTAGGCCAGCCTCACTCACCAGAAGGCAGACACCAGAAGCAAGAAAATGACAGTCCCACAGCCTGCAGACCTAGTCTGCAAAGGCAGGCCAGATTCTACCCTGTGACTGTCTGGCACCTGGCCCTTGGGTGATGAGAGGGGAGTGCACTGCTGGGAGGAGTAAGACGTCTCCTACGGAGGGTCACTTCTCCAAGGTTGAGACTATTGTTAAAATGACCTTACTACTCAAGGCAATCTACAGATTCAATGCAACCCCTATCAAATTACCAATGGCATTTTTCACACAAAAAATTTAAATTTGTATGGAAACACAAAAGACCCCAAATAGCCAAAACAATCTTGAGAAAAAAGAACAGAGTTGGAGGAATCATGCTCCCTGGCTTCAGACTATGTTACAAAGCTACTGTAATCAAAACAGTATGGTACTGGCACTAAAACAGACATATAGATCAATGGAATAGGATAGAAAGCTCAGAAATCAACCCATGCACTTATGATCATTTAATCCACAACAACGGAGGCAAGAGTATACAATGGAGAAAAGACAGTCTCTTCAATAACTGTACTAGCCGCAGCTGGAAAATCAGCCCAATTCGTACTTCACCCCTGATCCCTTCAGCAGTAGAAGGCCCCATCCCAGTTTCAGCCCTACTCCACTCAATCACAATAGTTGTAGCAGGAATTTTCCTACTTATCCGTTTCTACCCCCTAACAGAAAATAACTAACTCATTCAAACAATAACTCTTTCTCTAGGCGCCCTCACCACCTTATTCATAGCCATTTGCGCTCTCACCCAAAACAATATCAAAAAAATTATTGCTTTTTCCACCTCCAGCCAACTAGGCTTAATAATAGTAACAACTGGTCTCAACCAACCTTACTTAGCATTCTTACATATTTGCACACACGCCTTCTTCAGAGCTATATTATTCTATATTATTCTTATGTTCCGGCTCTGTCATCCATAACCTAAATAACCTAAATAACCATAACCTAAAAATCTCTACCACTAATCCTAAAAGAAATGCCCCTAACACAACTTTGTTAGAAACCCAAACCTCAGGGTACTGCTCAGTAGCCATAGCTGTCGTGTAACCAAACAGAACCAATATTCCCTCCAGATAAACCAAAAATACTATTAAACCTAAAAATGAACCACCAAAGTTTAAAACAATCCCACACCTAACACCACCACCCACAATCAACCCTAAACCCCCATAAATAGGCAAAGGCTTTGAAGAAACCCCCACAAAACTAATTACAAAAATAATGCTTATAATAAAAACAATGTCATCATTATTCTCACATGGACTTCAACATGACCAATGACATGAAAAATCATCGCTGTCATTCAACTACAAGAACGCTAATGACCAACATTCGAAAAACACACCCACTAATAAAATTTCTCAATAACACATTTATCGACCTTCCTACTCCATCAAACATCTCTTCATGATGGAACTTTGGCTCCCTACTTGGCCTCTGCCTAATCATACAAATCCTAACAGGCCTATTCCTAGCAACACACTACACACCAGACACGACAACTGCCTTCTCATCTGTCACACATATTTAATTACGGCTGAATTATTCGATATCTACATGCAAACAGAGCTTCCATAGTCTTCATTTGCCTTTACACCCACGTAGGACGTGGCCTATACTATGGCTCCCACGCCTTCCAAGAAACATGAAACATTGGAGTAATCCTACTATTCACAGTTATAGCTACTGCATTCATAGGCTATGTCCTACCCTGAGGACAAATATCATTTTGAGGCGCAACCGTCATTACCAACCTTCTATCAGCAATCCCCCACATCGGTACCACTCTAGTTGAGTGAATCTGAGGTGGCTTTTCCCTAGACAAAGCAACACTAACACGCTTCTTTGCCTTCCACTTCATTCTCCCTTTTATCATCCTAGCACTAGCAGCCGTCCACCTACTATTGCTCCACGAAACAGGATCTAACAACCCCACAGGAATTCCATCCAACACAGACAAAATCCCATTTCACCCCTACTACACAATCAAAGACATCCTGGGCGCCTTACTACTAATCTTAACCCTACTTACATTAACTTTATTCGCACCTGACCTACTAGGAGACGCCGACAACTACACCCCAGCAAAGCCACTCAACACCCCACCACACATTAGACCAGAATGGTACTTCCTATTTGCATATGCAATCCTACGATCAATTCCCAACAAACTAGGAGGAGTTTTAGCCCTACTACTCTCAATCCTTATCCTAATATTCATCCCAATACTCCACACAACCAAACAACGAAGCATAATATTCCGACCCTTCAGCCAACTTTTATTCTGAGTACTAGTCGCAAATCTCCTGACCCTAACATGAATTGGAGGCCAACCCGCAGAACACCCATACATAATTGTAGGCCAATTAGCATCCATCTTATATTTTCTCCTAATCCTAGTAACTAGTCTTATTGAGAATAAACTCCTAAAATGAAGAGTCTTTGTAGTGTAGCAAAATACCCCGACTTTGTAAACCGGAAAAGGAGAAAACCACACCTCCCTAAAACTCAAGGAAGAAGCATTAACACCTCAACGCCAGCACCCAAAGCTGAAATTCTACATAAACTATTCCCTGAAAAAGGCTTATTGTAGAATAACCACAAGGCTACAGTGCCATGTCAGTATTGAAAATATTTTATAATACTTTTGTCATATAAATCATACACACATGTACTCCCACATGTCAATAATAGCGTCTTCCTGTAAATGTATATATGTACATGCTATGTATAACTGTGCATTCAATTATTTTCCCCACGAGCAGTTGAAGCTCGTATTGAATTGCATTAATTTTACATATTACGTATAAATTATTGGTCGTACATAGGACACGTCCTTAAATCAGTTTAAGTCAACTAACATTATGGCCCCTCCATTAGATCACGAGCTTAATCAGCATGCCGCGTGAAACCAGCAACCCGCTCGGCAGGGATCCCTCTTCTCGCACGGGGCCCATAAACCGTGGGGGTAGCTAACGGTGATCTTTATAAGACATCTGGTTCTTACTTCAGGACCATTTTAACTTAAAATCGCCCACCTGTTCCCCTTAAATAAGACATCTCGATGGGTTAATGACTAATCAGCCCATGCTCACACATAACTGAGATTTCATACATTTGGTATTTTTTATTTTGGGGGGGGATTTGCACAGACTCAGCTATGACCTTAAAAGGTCTCGTCACAGTCAAGCAAATTGTAGCTGGACTTGTATGTATTTGTTATTTGACTAGCACAACCAACATGTGCAATTAAATTAATGGTTACAGGACATAGTACTCCACTATTCCCCCCGGGCTCAAGAAACTGTATCTCGTAGTGGATCAAACCCCCCTTATCCCATACAAAACTAACCATCTGCTTAGATATTCACCACACCCCTAGACAGGTTCCTCTCTAGATCTACAAACCGTTTTATTTATAAATCAATACTAAATCTGACACAAGCCCCATAATGAAATTATATGAACATCTTTCACATCCCATAGGTTAACGTAGCTTAAATTTTTCATAAAGCAAGACACTGAAAATGCCTAGATGGGCTCGCCAGCCCCATCAACATAAAGGTTTGGTCCCAGCCTTTCTATTAATTCTTAACAGACTTACACATGGAAGCATCCACATCCCAGTGAGAATGCCCTCCAAATCACAAAGATCAAAAGGAGCGGGTATCAAGCATGCCACACTAGCAGCTCACAACACCTTGCTTAGCCACACCCTCACGGGACACAGCAGTGATAAAAATTAAGCCATGAACGAAAGTTTGACTACGTCAGGATAACTAGGGTTGGTAAACTTCGTGCCAGCCACCGCAGTCATACAACTGACCCAAATTAATAGAGACCCGGCGTAAAGAGTGTTAAGGAATCACACAGAATAAAGTCAAATCTTAATTAAGCTGTAAAAAGCCATAATTAAAACTAAGCTAAACCACGAAAGTGACTTTAATACAATCTGACTACACGACAGCTAAGACCCCAACTGGGATTAGATACCCCACTATGCTTAGTCGTAAACATAAATAGTCACAGAACAAGACTATTCGCCAGAGTACTACTAGCAACGGCCTAAAACTCAAAGGACTTGGCAGTGCTTCATATCCCTCTAGAGGAGCCTGTTCTGTAACCGATAAACCCCGATCAACCTCACCAACCCTTGCTACTTCAGTATATATACCGCCATCTTCAGCCTATATACCGCCATCTTCAGCAAACCCTGAAAGGAAAGTAAGTATAACTACCCTACATAAAAACGTTAGGTCAAGGTGTAACCTATGGGATGGGAAGAAATGGGCTACATTTTCTATACTAAGAACACCCCTCATACTCACACGAAAGTTTTTATGAAATCTAAAAACCAAAGGAGGATTTAGTAGTAAATTAAGAGCAGAGTGCTTAATTGAATAAGGCCATGAAGCTCGGACACACCGCCTGTCACCCTCCTCAAGTACCACAGCAAAGCCCCAGCTTACTAACCCATGCTAAGCAACTATACGAGAGGAGACAAGTCGTAACAAGGTAAGCATACTGGAAAGTGTGCTTGGATAAAACAAGATGTAGCTTAAACAAAGCATCTAGTTTACACCTAGAAGATTCCACAACCCGTGTATATCTTGAACTAAAGCTAGCCCACACCCCCCCCACCGCTACTACCATAAACCAATCAAATAAAACATTCATTATACATCTAAAGTATAGGAGATAGAAATTCAACCACCAATGGCGCTATAGAGAAAGTACCATAAAGGAAAGTTGAAAGAAACACTAAAAGTAAAAAAAAGCAAAGCTTACCCCTTGTACCTTTTGCATAATGACTTAACTAGTAACAACTTAGCAAAGAGACCTTAAGCTAAACTACCCGAAACCAGATGAGCTACTTACGAGCAGTAACTAGAATGAACTCATTTATATGGCAAAATAGTGAGAAGACTTATAAGTAGAGGTGAAAAGCCTAACGAGCCTGGTGATAGCTGGTTGTCCAAGAAAAGAATTTCAGTTCAATGCTAAATAATACTAAAAACCACATCAAATCTCAACGTATATTTAATCGTTAGTCTAAAAAGGTACAGCTTTTTAGAAATGGATACAACCTTAACTAGAGAGTAAAATAAACATAAACCATAGTTGGCCTAAAAGTAGCCACCAATTGAAAAAGCGTTCAAGCTCAACAATAAAACAATGTTTTAATTCCAACAATAAGCAAATCAACTCCTAGCCTGACTATTAGACTAATCTATATAACTACAGAAGCAATACTGTTAACATGAGTAACAAGAAATTCTTCTCCTCGCACAAGCTTACATCAGTAACTGATAGTACACTGATAATTAACAGCTAATAAATATAACCCAACACTAAATTATTTATTAAAAACACTGTTAACCCAACACAGGCTTGCATTAAGGAAAGATTAAAAAAAGTAAAAGGAACTCGGCAAACACAAACCCCGCCTGTTTACCAAAAACATCACCTCTAGCATAACCAGTATTAGAGGCACTGCCTGCCCAGTGACAATCGTTAAACGGCTGTAGTGTGGTGCTGGGAAACCTGTACAAGTGAAAGAATGAAATTAGAACATTCTCTAACACCATACACAAAAATAAACTCAAAATGGATTAAAGACCTAAATATAAGACCAAATACTACAAAATTCTTAGAGGAAAACACAGGCAGAACACTCTTTGACATAAATCGTAGCAATATTTTTTTGGATCCCTCTCCGAGAGAAATGGAAATAAAAACAAAAACAAACAAATGGGACCTAGTCAAACTTATATGCTTTCACACAGCAAAGAAACCCATAAACAAAGCAAAAGGACAACCTACAGACTGGGAGAAAATATTTGCAAACGATGCTACCAATAAGGGATTAATTTCCAAAATATACAGAAAGCTCATGCAACTCAATATCAAAAAAAAAAAAAAAAAAAAAGACCCAATCAAAAAATGGGCAGAAGTCCTAAACAGACATTTCTCCAAAGAAGACATACAGATGGCCAACAGGCACATGTAAAGATGCTCAATACCACTAATTACTAGAAAGGCAAATCACAACTACAATGAGGTATCACACCAGTCAGAACAGCCATCATTAAACAGTCCACAAATAATAAATGCTGGAGAGGGTGTGGAGAAAAAGGAACCCTCCTACACTGTTGGGAATGTAAATTGGTGCATCCACTATGGTAAACAGTCTGGAAATTCCTTAAAAACTAAAAATAGAGTTACCATATGATTTTGCAATTCCACTTGTGGGCATATATCCAGAGAAAACTCTAATTTGAAAAGAAACATGCACCCCAATGTTCATAGCAGCACTATTTACAATAGCCAAGACATGGAAACAACCCAAATGTCCATCAACAGATGAATGGATAAAGAAGATGTGGTATATATATGCAATGGAATATTACTCAGCCATAAAAAATGAAATAATGCCATTTGCAGCAACATGGATGGACCCAGAGATTATCATATTAAGTGAAGTCAGACAAAGACAAATATTATATGATATCACTTACACATGGAATCTAAAAAAATGATACAAATAAACTTATGTACAAAGCAGAAACAGACTCAGACATAGAAACAAACTTATGATTACCAAAGGGGATAGTGGGGCGGGGAGGGGGCAGGATAAATTAGGAGTTTGAAACAAGCAGGTACAAACTACTATACATAAAATAGGTAAACAACAAGGACCTACTGTATAGCACAGGGAACTGTATTCCATATCTTGCAATAACCTATAATGGAAAAGAATCTGAAAGAGGATATATATATATGTACAACTGAATCACTTTGCTGTATACCTGATACTAAAAAACACTGTATATATATCGCCAAAGACAATGGAGTGACATCTTCAAAATACTGCATGAAAAAAACTTTAAACTTGGAATTTTATACCCAGCAAAAAAAAATGTTTGAATATGAAGACAAAACAAGTAATTTTCAAATACAAATAACTTAGAGAATTCATTGTACACAGACCTTCACCGCATGATATATTGATGTAAGTTCTACGGGAAGAAGGAATACAAAGTGGGACAGCAAATATACACAAAGAAATAAATAAAGAGCTCTAAAAATGGTAACAATGAGTATAAGTATGAAACATATTTTATGTTTAATCACTCTAAAACATAAGCAGCACAAAGAGTTCACAGTTGAATATGGAGCATAATACCATCCCTAGAAACAACGAAAGCACAAAAGGAAAACAAGATAAATGGAAATTAAAATCTAATATTTTAAGATGTACTAAAAAAAATAAAGAAAATGACAAAAGCATTGAAAGATAAAGAAAATTCTCAATTAGATAACCTCAGAAACCAAGTATTAGGAAGAAAAGCTTATTTGAAAAGAGGTGAAAGAACTCAGAAAAACTTAGAAATAAAGAAAAAGAAAGACATAAGAGCAAATAAGCATAATGGATACTGATTTAAGAGAAAATTAGATGGCCATTTTAGGCATCTGATTTTGCAACCTTACCACAGAACTTTAGACAGACCACAAAGTGAAACTAGTACTATTCAAACCATTATTAGTAGTGATTATTTGAACTTTTCATCTTGTCACTGTTTTATTAAAATAATGATCTTCAGTTCAATCTTGTGAAGAAGACATTTTCATACCAACTGCCAAAACTAAACGTAGATATTATAGTGCACAACCTTAAGCTTGCCAAAAGGTTATGTGTGTCATTTAACTGCATTTAAAAACCAACAATGCAGAACAGATATAGATACAGAAAATTATTTAATTCTACTATTTTCTATTTATAAGGCACATCATCTCAGTTAAGCAAGGGTCTTATGGCAATCAGTTTGACTCTCAAGTTAAACTTTTAATCAGTGCCTTATTTATACTCTGCCTAACTTTTTAATGTATTACCTGCTTCAAAAGCAGTATCCAAACTTATCAAATGGTATAGTAATAATAAATGGTACAATAATGACATTGCTCAATCCATATATATTTTGGTACAGACACTAACTCCATTACAGTTCCACAAAACGTGTCAACTGTCTCACGGTAGTACTGGTTCTAAGTAACCAAGCATTCAATCTTTCAAAGGTTAAGTACTAAAAAACATAACATCAAGATAATCAGAGCCAGGTACAATTTAGAGTGATTTAGGAAAATAGGTAGTGGTTACATCTAACCTAACAGGACCAAAGAACCACTTTCATATTTGGTACCAAATGTGAAATCCTGGCAAACACCACCTGATTCCTTTCCGTGATTTTATAATTTACAATGTCTTTATACATGTATTATATAATCTAAACCTCACAATCCTATAATGGAATATCATTACATCTCAATTTATAAATGAAAAAACATACTCTAAGTCAAACATATATTTGCCGGAAGTTACATCTCAGGGCTTTTAATGCCAAGTCCAGTGCCCTTTGCCTCATGCTATGATCTCAGAAGATAAAGGAAACAAATACTTACATGCATCACTGTGACCATGAAATTTCAAATCACTATCAACATATAGAAAACCTTGGAAACAACTACTTTGAATATGCTGAAATTTATATACATCCTTTCAAGAGTGAAAGACACGCAGCAAAAGTCAGTAGCCACAGAAATGTTTCTTCTTTCCTCTCAAAATGTCCAAAACTTGACATTTCTCTAGCTGCCTCCTTCCCCTTAAACCAGCTGCTTTGTGACCATCCCCAAGCCATCCTCCATTCTCAACTGGCCCCAGGTGGATTCAGAACTGAAAGACAAGGAAATAAATGAAAAGGAAAATAATAAACCTCAAATCATTTTTTAACACCTACACTGGTAACACTAAATCCCCAGCACCAATCTTCACAGGCAGCAGTTAAGTTCCAGCCTCTGTCCATTCATCTCACTCCTTCCTAGTTTCATTTGATATGATAAAAAGCCCTAAAAATCTTAAAAGTCTCTTTTAATAAACATGAAGTTTATTTGGTATTTTGCAATGAGATTTTTTCCTATCTCCACTAAGACCTGTATTTAACTTTGGTTTATGTCACAGGATTCTATGAATAAGGATAGGAAAGGTAAGGAAGAAAAGGAATAGAAGGCAAACTTCTTAGACTCTAATTTAACAACGAAATCTTTAAAAAAAAAAAAGAGGGGGGAGTGTATTCAAAATAGCTGTGTGCTAGCTTCAGGGGCAGAGTTTTCTTTAAAAAAAAAAAAAAAAACGAGACCACATAGTATAGGAAAAAAAGGACACCATGATCAATACAAGTGATAGGCATGAAAAGATAAGCAGGGGAAGGGCTTCCCTGGTGGCGCAGTGGTTGAGAGTCCGCCTGCCGATGCAGGGGACATGGGTTCGTGCCCCGGTCCGGGAGGACCCCACATGCCGCGGAGCGGCTGCGCCCGTGAGCCACGGCCGCTGAGCCTGCGCGTCCGGAGCCTGTGCTCCGCAAGGGGAGAGGCCACAACAGTGAGAGGCCCGCGTACCGCAAAAAAAAAAAAAAAAAGATAAGCAGGGGAAGCAATCTCTGGTGTTCCGTCCCCCCCAACCCCCCCCAAAAAGGTAGACTGGATCAGGAAACCAAATATGGCCAAAGAGTGTCACTACTGATTCCTCCCAGTGTGAAATGACTGCAATACACTCTCAATCTCTTCCTGGATCTTATTCTACTCACACACTCCCAACGTTCCTCTACTCAAACAGAGCATCAGTTCTAAAGGCTTAGAGTTGGCGAATAATTTTAATTAGGCTTGTGTAGCTATAAGTGGAAAAATTAGAATTACCTCATAGCAAACACCATGACCAGGGCTCACAGGACCTAGTCTTAGATTCAAGGTGGATCTAGGGACTTCAGTGCACTTATATGGAATACACATCTTCACTAGTGCTCCACTTTTTTTTTTAAACTGGCTTCATTCACTTTATTTTTCTCATAGAAAACGATGTGGTGGCTACAGCTGGAGCCTGGGTCCTCTGCCCGAAAACTCTGGTGTGAGTCTTTACAAGATGGTCAGTGAATTCCTGATACAAAGACTTGGTGAACACCATCTTTCCAGAAATCAGGAGTGAGATAACTGTAGGTCTTGGAAATGGCATCAAAAGTGGCCTTGGTGAAGTTGCCCAGGGTGGCGGTGCAGCCCCGGCAGAGGCGTAGTAGTCATCAATTCTAACCATCATCACTAGCTTCTTGGGCACAGGGGCTGAGACGATGCCAGTGGCCCTGGGGGCAGGGATGAGGCACACCAGCGCTGAGCCACAGCAGCCAGTCACCTTGCAAGGGACGGTATGGGGCTTGCCGATCTTGTTCCCCCAGTAGCCTCACCGCACGGGGATGATGGAGAGCTTGGCCAGAATGATGGCCCCACTGATAGCAATGGCTACCTCATTAGAGCACTCGACACCCAAACCAGCATGTCCGTTGTAATCCCCAATGGCAACAAATGCCTTGAACCAGATCTGCTGGCCAGCACAGGTCTGCTTTTGCACAGGCATAATCTTCAAAACCTCGTCCTTGAGGGATGCCCCCAAGAAAAAGTCAATGATCTCGGATTCCTTGATGGGCAGAGAGAAGAGACAGATCTCCTCCAGGGAGCTGATCTTCATGTCCTTGACCAGACAGCTCAGCTTGGTGACAGGGAGCCACTCCTTATCCTCAGCCTTGCCTCTGCAAGCTCCTTGGCCTCGGCCCCGACCACGACCCTGGGCCCGGAGGCCGCTGCTGAAGCCTCTGCAGAAGCCACTGCAGCCTCCCATTCCAGGGCCCCTGGGGCCTCCAGGCCCTCCGCAGCACCAGCGTCATCCGCCATTTGGTGTTTTTACAAAGAAGCTAGTGCTCTACTCTTTATGTGACTAATGCTTCTTTTTCTGCTTCTCAAGGATATCAGCTTGCAATATACAACTGACCCTTGAATGACACAGGTTTGAACTGCGTGGGTCGGCTTACACACAGATTTTTTTCAATAATGAGTACTACAGTACTGCACAATGTGCAGTTGGTTGAATGCACAGATGCAGAGGGACTGCGGATATGGAGGGCTGACTGTAAGTTAAAAGTGGATTTTCGACTAGGCAGAAGGTGGGCACCCCAACCTCTGCGTTACTCAAGGGTCAACTATATAGCCCTTCCAGCACCAGCACTACAACAAGAACTTTATTTTTTTTTTCATATAGGCCAATTCAAGTGTTTCTTTTAATTTCAAATTCCTTAAACAAAATATAATTGACCCAATATATTGTTTCAAGCCAATTCCAACAAGATTTAACTGCTATATTTTAGTCATTAATTCAGAAGAGCACCCAACATAGGCCATGAAAGGCACCGGATACAAAAGACCACATATTGTATAATTCCATTTATATGAAATGTCCAAAAAACACGCAAATCTATAGAGACAGAAGGCAAATTAGTGGTTGCCAAGGGACGAGAAGGAGAGTGACTGCTTAATGCGTATAGGGTTTCCTTTTGGTGTGATGAAAATATTCCTTTTGGTGTGATGAAAATATTTGATAGTGATGATGGCTTCACAACACTGTCAATGTACTGAATTGCACAGTTTAAGTGGTTAAAATGGTGAATTTTATGAGGTATGAATTTTACCTAAATTTTTTTAACAAAAGGAATAGAGAACTATTGAGGGAGTAACTGGAATGGATCCTACAGAATGGAAGCATACTATTACAAGATTCTTACAGTGTATGTGAAATGACATAACATGATTTTAGAATATAAAAAATTAAAAATGAGTACTATAAACCGTAGAGCAAACACTCCCCCCCAAAACACACACACATCCCACACAGCTATCACTAATAAGTCAACTGTAGAAACAAAACAGAAATCTTAAAAACACCCAATTAATCCAAAAGAAGGCAGGAAAAGAAGGAAAAAAGACAAAAAAGGAATAGAAGAATAGAGGGGACAAACAGAAAACAAAGAGCAAGCAAGACATACACATAAAACCAAGCACATCATAATTATGTTAAAATGCAAAAAGTCTAACCAAGCCACTTAAAAGGCAAATTGTCATAATAAATAAAAAAGAAAGACTCAAACATATGCTATCTACAAGAAACCTACTTAAAAAATTAAAACAGATAAAGAAGTAGTGAAGGACAAAAAAACATGCCATGTAAACACTTAAAGAAAGCTGGAGAGGTTATGCTATCAGACTAAATAGATTTCAGAACAAATACTACCAGGAATAAGCAAGGACATTTCAAAATAATAAAGGGATCAATCCACCAACTCTAAATGCATGTGCCCTACTAATAAAGTTTCAAAATACGTGAAACAAAATTGACAGAATTGCAAGGAAACATAGCAAAACCCACAATTACACTTGGAATGGTTAAAGATTTTAACACCCCTTTCAGTAACTGACCGAACAAGTATATAGAAAATCAGTAGGAGTATACAGAGTTTAACACATCAACAAACTTGACATTTATAGAATATACCAGTCTACACACTGCAGAAAACTCATTTTTTTAAATGCATATGGAACATTAACCAAGATAAAGCTTACCATGAACCATGAAACAAGTCTCAATAAATTTAAAAGGACTGAATTCACACAATTCATATTCTCTGAATGAAACTGAATTATATTAGAACTTAATAACAGAATATCCAGAAAATTCTCATTTAGAAATTAAAACATTTCTAAATAACCCATTCTTCAAATAAGAAAAAACAATGGGGACTTCCCTGGTGGCACAGTGGTTAAGAATCCACCTGCCAATGCAGGAGACCCAGGTTAGAACCCTGGTCCGGGAAGCCTCCACATGCCACGGGGCAACTAAGCCCGTGTGCCACAACTACTGAGCCTGCTCTCTAAAGCCCACGAGCCACAACTACTGAGCTCACATGCCACAACTACTGAAGCCCGTGCACCGCAACAAGAGAAGCAACTGCAATGAGAAGCCCACGCACTGCAACGAAAAATAGCCCCCCTTCGCCACAATAAGAGAAAGCTTGCACGCAGCAACGAAGACCCAACGCAGCCATTAATAAATAAATAAATAAATAACCAAAAAAAGTTTTTAAAAAAATCAGTGGAAATGACAAAAGGTATATTAAACTGAATGAAAATTAATGCAGGGATTAGAAAGGGAAACTAATAAAATTAAATGTTTTTCTTAGAAAAGGCCAAAATAATCTAAGATTCTGTAGTCAGAAGCCAGAAAATGATGAAACTCAAAGTAGAATAAAAATAAAGCCAAATATCAGGGAAACAGAAAATGGACATTTAGAAAATCAATAATACCAAAACCAGTTATTTGAAAAGATTAATAAAACTGACAATCCTGGGCTTCCCTGGTGGTGCAGTGGTTGGGAGTCCGTCTGCCGATGCAGGGGACACGGGTTCGTGCCCCGGTCCGGGAAAATCCCACATGCCGCGGAGCGGCTGGGCCCGTGAGCCATGGCCGCTGAGCCTGCGCGTCTGGAGCCTGTGCTCCGCAACGGGAGAAGCCACAACAGTGAGAGGCCCGCGTTCCGCCAAAAAAAAAAAACAAAAACCTGACAATCCTCTGGCTAAACTGTTCAAGGAAAAAAAAAGGGAAAACACAAACTACCATTATCAGGAATGAAAGAAGGGACATCCCTCCAAATCTTACAAACATTTAAAACATAAAGAAGTATTAAAGCCTAAGTCAGAAAGAGAAAATCAAATATTGTATATTAACGCATATATGTGCAATCTAGAAAAAAGGTACAGATGAACCGGTTTGCAAGGCAGAAGCAGAGGTGTAGAGAACAAATGTATGGACAAGGGGGGAAAGCGGGGGGTGGGGGGGTGGGATGAATTGGGAGATTGGGATTGACATATATACACTAATATGTATAAACTAGATAACTGATAAGAACCTGCTGTATAAAATAAATAAATAAAATAAAATTCCAATAAACAAAAAAAGTATTATGAACTTATGCCAACAAATTCAATAGCTTGGGTGAAACGGAGAAATCCCTTAGCAAATTACCAAAGCTCACTTAAGAAATAAAGAACCTGAATAGCCCTTTATCAATTAAAGAAACTGAAATAGTAAATAAAAACCTTGCCACAAAAACTATGGCTTCACTGATGAATTCTACCAGACACTTAAGAATGAAACATACCAATCCACAAACTCTTTCAGGAGACAGAGATGAGCTGAACTGTATCCTCTCCCAAATCCATACATTGAAATCCTAGCCCTCAGTACCTCAGAAGACTGTATTTGGAGACTGGGCCTTAAAGAGCTAATTACGGTAAAATGAGGTCATATATGTGGGACCTAATCCCAATATGACTGGTGGCCTTATAAGAGATTAGGATACAGACAACACACAGACCCAGGGACAACCATGTGAAGACACAACAAGAGGTGGCCATCAGCAAGTCAAGGAGAGAAGCCTCAGAAGAACCCAAACCTGACAACACCTTGATCTTGGACACCTAGCCTCTAAAACTGTTGAGAAAATAACTTTCTATTTTTTAAGCTACCCAGTCTGTAATTATGTTATAGCAGCCCTAGCAAACTAATACACCCTGATATCAAAACCAAAATATATAAAGTAAATATATGTATATTATAAGAAAACCATAGACGAATATCACCCATAAATAAAAATACAAAATATCTCTTTTAAAAAAATCAGTAAATAGGGCATAAAATTGGAAAAGAAAGAAGTAAAACTATATTGATTTTCAGATGACATGATTGTCTTCTCAGAAAATCACATCGGTTCTACCAAAAAACTATTAGAAGTAGTAAGTGAACTTAACAATTCACAGGACACAAGGTCAATACACAAAAATAAATTTTATTTTTATATTAGCAACAATTAGAAATTGAATAGCAAATTAGCAATTTTTAATTAGAAATTAAAATAACACAACAGCATCTAAAACATGAACTACTTAGGAGTAAGTTTAACAAAACATGTGCAAGAACCAAAAACTGATAACTATAAAACTCTGCTAAGAGGAATTAAAGACCTAAATAACTGGAGAAACATACTATGTTTATGGCTCAAAAATTCAATATTGTTAAGATGTCAAATCTTCCCAAATTGGGTCACAGATTCAAAGTAACTCAAATTAAAATCCTAGCATGCTTTTTTTTAAGAAATTGGTAAGCTAAAATCTATGTGGAAATGCAAACACCCTAAATAACTAAATCAACTTTGAAATAGAGGAACAAAACTACACTATCTGATTTCAAGATTTACAACAATGATACAGAAATCCAGACAGTGTGGTACTGGCATAAGGATAAACACATAGATCAATGGAACAGAATAAAGACTCCAGAAATAAACTTATACATATTAATTAATTTTTGAGAAAGGTTCCAAGAAAATTCAATGAACAAAGATGGTCTTTTCAACAAATGGGTGCTACAATAACTGGACATCTACAGTGGAGGGAAAAAATCTCCAACCCTTACCACACACAGTATATAAAAATTAACATGAAATGATTATATACCTAACCACAAAAAAGCTATAAAGCTTCTAGAATATCCAAGAAGACTTAGACAACAATTTCTTCAATAGAACACAAAAGCCATAGACTGTAAAAGAAAAAAGTCCATAAATTGGACTTAAAATTTTAAACTTTTGCACTTCAGAAGACTGCTCAGAAAACTAAAAAGAAAACAACAGACTGGGAGAAAACATCACAATATTTAGGACTTACATGCAAATTATGACAATAAGATACTACTACACACGCCTACTAGAATGACTGAAATTTGAAAGACTGAAAACAGCAAGTGTTGGCAAGAATGTGGAACTGAAACTCATACATTGCTGGTTGAAATGCAAAATGATAGTCACTTTAGAAAACAGTTTTGCAGTTTCTTATAATGCTAAATATACACTTGGCAATACAACCCAGCAATACACTCCTATGTATTTACCCAAGAGATGTGAAGACAGGTCCACACAGAAAACTGAATGTGAATGTTTACAACAGCTTTCTTTACAATCACTGAAAACTTTAGAAACAAAGAAACTCAAATATCTTTTAACTGATGAACATATAAAGAAATCACGTTATATCCATGTAATGGAATACTACTCAGCAATTAAAAGAAAATTAGT
Source organism: Monodon monoceros (assembly GCF_005190385.1). Taxonomy (NCBI): domain Eukaryota; kingdom Metazoa; phylum Chordata; class Mammalia; order Artiodactyla; family Monodontidae; genus Monodon; species Monodon monoceros. The sequence continues at coordinate 51,982,422 of NW_021703774.1, read as the reverse complement.
GAGACATTCAACATTATTGAATCTCAAAAACATTACTCCAAATAAGTCAGGCACAAAAGTCTACATACTGAATGGCTCCATTAATATAATATCCTAGAAAAGGCAAAACTATATTGATAGAAAACAGATGACCAGTTGCCAGGTGTCAGAGATGAGGTTCGAAGACAGAGTGCTAAGGTGTAGCACACTGAACTTTCTAGTGTGATGGAAATGTTCTGTATCTTGATTACGGTGGTAACATAGATGTATTCATTTGTCAAATTCATTGAACTATACACTTAAAACTGGTGACTGCTATGGTATGCAAATTATATCTTAATAAAGCTGATTTTAAACAAAATCTCCAGCCTCTGAAAGGCAAAGCAATATAGTGGTTAAGAACTTGAGCTTTGAGCCAAAACGTCTGGATATAAATACTGATACCACCATTATTAACTATACGAACTGAGCTTTGAGCCAAAAGCCCATCCTTAAACTAAACTGAGGTCTCATACCCAGTAAGTACTTATACATTGTACATAAGTATGTAACCAAAAGTTTCATCAAACTATCTTTATAATGACAGGTTCTATGATACCTGCTATTTTATTTCACTTTTTAATAGTTTGGAAAACAGTTATAGTAGCAAGAATGGTCAACAGATTTCATCTTTAGGGCTAAATGTAATTAATAGGTAGTGGCTTCCTGCAGTGCTATGTTGAGGACCGTGAGACAACATCTGAATTCAGAAGAGTATTTAGCATCTGCCATGGTACTAAGAGAAGCAATAATGCCAGGATGTGATACTATAATTATGTGATTAAAAGTCTTTCTTCACGTTAAATCGTGAGCTCCTTCAGGATAGTCCATTTTTAATAGTTGACATGAGAATTTATTAAATGGTAGATGGACTTCATGTAGAGTCTACCTACATTTTATCAGGCAGAGGTAACCTTCCCACAAGGGGCTTACTATCTACCTAAGAATACTTATTTCTGCTACAACTCAGAGAGTATCTGGGACTTGAAGAGGCAGAAAAGGTTATTTCAGGGGGTTGGAAAAGCTAATGCAGAGGCCGTAGTAATGTGATAACATAAAAGAAAGAAATTGTCTTTCAAACATAGGCTATTTAAACGTAATTTAAACGAATTTAAACGAATCGTAATTTAAATGAATCATGTAAGAAAAATTTGAAAAATCAAAGTAACAAAGACTTCCTTTGAATGTCCGAGATTTATCCAACTTCAAGCTATATACTACTCTCTACTGTACTACAGATTCTCCATCTATAAAACACTGTTAGAATTATCTGCAACTTGACGATACTTTCAATCCTTTGTTTGAAAGAAATATTAAAGTAAAAACTATAAATCCCTAAAATGTTCTTCAATTCTGCAATTAAATATAAACTTACTTTCAAATATGAGTCAGGAGAGGCCAATATGTATTATTGATAATTAGGCATTTGACCTTAAATCAACCATTCTCAAGGAGGGGAAGAGGACATGTCATTATTAACAAGGGAGCTTCTGCAAACTACACTGCCCACTCCAGCCTCCAATTCAGTTTTGTCCTGTTGGGATATGGGCAAGCAGACAGGCAAGGGGAGAGAGTAGTTAAGGATAAAGACATTTATCTCCTGTGATTATGAAACAGCTGTTTCCCTTCAGTCTACCACATTTAAGAACCACGAGGCTAAATACATGTACTTCAACTTATAGATATGAAATTTTAAAATTCCATACAAAGAAAGCACTAAATTGAGAACTCAGAGATATGAGTTTTAATTTTGTCCTTGAGCTACCCAATCTAAAACCAAGTTACTTAACTTCTCTGTACCTCAATGAGAATACAATTATATTAGTATTATATAAAGTTGGAAGTTCTACATAACTTCACAGAATTGCTCTAGGATAAAATGAAACATGAAGTATAAACATATCTTTAAAATATGATGAATAAGGGATTGTTATCATTATTCAAACTTAAGCCTCATTTAGCTGTAAAAGCTTAGAATAATTTGGATTGGTTCACAGTTTGACCTTGAAGCAGACAAGACCAACCACCCAGAGCCAATTAGAAATGAAAAGGATTCCTTGGGCCTTGCCTAATCCTCACCTTCCTACCCCAAATGCTTGGCCAAATCAAATCTAGCTGGAGAATCAGAAAAACTGATTTCCATTAATGAATTCTTCTGAATATTCAACCTCACCAGAAAAAGAAACAGAGGACTATGAAATTCTTAGAAAGTGAAATATTCGGAATTTTTAACTCATGACTCTCACTGGACACTTCCTCTTGGAATATAAAAGAAAGCAGAAGGGGCTTCCCTGGTGGCGCAGTGGTTGAGAGTCCGCCTGCCAATGCAGGAGACGCAGGTTCATGCCCCGGTCCGGGAAGATCCCACATGCCGCGGAGCGGCTGGGCCCGTGAGCCATGGCCGCTGAGTCTGCGCGTCCCGAGCCTGTGCTCCGCAACGGGAGAGGCCACGACAGTGAGAGGCCCGCGTACCGCAAAAAAAAAAAAAAAAAAAAAAGGAAGCAGAAAAATCTAAACAACATGGTTAAGACTCAAGAGACTGGATTTTAATTTTTAAAAATTAGTTGACAGACTAATAAAAATTTTAATAATCTTACTGCTAAACAATAAAAATTAGTGCCAGCTGCTTATACTCTCCCATCCCTCTCCAACTTCCTATAAAATGGCTTATAGTAAGTATAATGAGATGCATACAGTGCCTGGCAGAGAGTGAGTGCCAAAGAAATATCTGTGGAATGAATGATTAATTTCCTTCTTTCTCACACCTTTTACACTATCTTAGTGTACCTATATGGATGCTGGCATGTTTGTTTTCTTTTAACCTACTAAAAAGTGAAATGCAAATGGTGGCTAAAAAGACAAACTGTGCAAACCCTCACTTTGTTTCATTAGCTTCTACTTTATCTTATGGGATTCTCTACTGGCTATGAACACAAACACATCTTATACCCAACAATAAGCTGCTCAAATTATTTACAAATTACAATTATAGCCCAGTTTCAGTGAAAAATGAATCAATTCTGAATCCAGAATAATTTATGACGAAAGCAAAAGTATGACTAAAGGTATTTTTACTGCAAGAACTAGAAACTATAAGTCTAATCAATAACTTTCCTATAGTCCCAACTTCTAGTCTTATCATATTTAATGACAACAACTCAGACCATCTTCAACCCTGAAGTGAATCAACTTCCCGTATAGTGACAGTGCAAGCCAACTTTCTACATCACTAGTATTCTATTCTATCAACAATTTCCTCCAGAGGAAAAGCACAAAATCCTACCAGTTCTCACTCAGCTAAAAGCAAATCCTTTCTTGCAATCTTACCATTTGAATTGGATTTTGAACACAAAACCCAACGAAAATGGAAACACTCTCAAGCAAGACAATCAACTGCATTTTTCACTTAATATGTATAATCCCTCTATGCCAAATGTCATAACTGAGGACTACTGCGTAGCATTCAAGATGCTAACTACGATGACAACACATCTAATTCCTAGCTTTTCTCAAATCCGAAGTTCCAGTATACGCTGATGTGTTAATACAAGTGTAGTGCAGTCACATCTGACACATGGATGATACTTAATAAACGTGGTCCCCTCTTTCAAGACATTCAGTTGAGAGGTGGAAGTTGTTGTGAACAGACTCTCTTGACTACAGGAGCCTCAACAACAGATTTAAAAGTGACCCAGCCTTTGAAGCAGGAGGAGATAATTTACACGTACACACGATGGATATCTACATCAAATACCACTTCTTAAAACAGCCATACCCATGTTTAGAGCATCATCTACCATGCTTCAATAAGCAAATTCTGACCCACAACTCCCTCCCTCAGCATCCCGGGAAGCTTAATCCTCTCCCTTTACAAGTTTAATTCACCTCAACGAGAAATCCGGACTGACAGGGTACCTAATTCACCAGCGAGGCAGAAAATTCAAGGCCCAACCTCCGTGCCCAGCTTTCCCCTTTTATGCACAGCCATTAATTTAGCCTTTCATCTCCCCCCCTATTTATTATTCCCTAACCTCCCTTCACTTCTCCCCACCAGCACTGACCTCTTTAGTACTCCCACCCTGCGTCAGGACTCCAACATTCCCCCACCTCAGCCCACCAACCGCTGCAAACGCTCGAATGCCTCTGCAGACACCGCCACAGCGCCCAACAGACCGCCCTCACCCCGGACCCCAGCAGCCCCAAGAGCAGAAACTCCTAACGCAGAGAGGGCGAGGAGGCTGTTCGTCCAACCCACCAGACGAAGTCGTTGCTTTTGTCCTCGTAGGAGTTGATGAGCCCGTTGCACAGGGGGGCAAGCAGAGGTCGCTTCCTGCTGCCGCTCCCTAGGCTGGAGCTGCTCCCTCCTACGCCGGCGCTGGGCCTGGCTGCGCAGCTGAGCCGGGACAGGCCCGCGGACACCGCCCCGCCGCCGCTCCCGCCGCCGCTGCCGGACACTGCGGCCGCCACCAACACAGGCCGCACCGGGCCCCCGAGGCCGCCGGAGCCCGCGGCCTGGGCCGCCCCGCCGGACCCCAGCGCCGCGGCCGAAGCCGCTACGGAAGGGGGCGACGGTGAAGAGGATAAGGACGAGGAGGCGGAAGTCACCGAGGAGGCCGCAGAGGAGCCAGGGCTGGTCCCGGCTGAGCCCGACCCGGCCTGGCGGCTCCCAGACATCGTGACTCCCTCCCCTCCGGCCGGGCGCTCGGAGGAGAGGGACCGCGACTGCCACCCGCCGCCGCCTCCCTCCCCTCTGCCTCAGTACATCCTGAGTAGGCGCGCCGCGCCGGGAGGTGGGGCTGAGGAACAATAAAGTTGATTTTTGTACGGCAACCACACAACAGCGTCCGACGGGAGGGGGCGGAGGGAACTATTAAAACAAGAGCAGGAACCACTACCGCTCTCTAGGCCGCCGCCACCGCGATCGCCGCCGCAGCCAACCCGGGCGCTCCGTGGGCCGGCCGTGCGCGCACGCGAGCGGCGGAAGGGGCGGGAGCGGCGGGGGATACAACTTTAGACACGGCGCGGGCGGCGCTCAGACAACCTTAACGTGTCCTAGGCGGCGGCGGTGGCCTAGCAGCGACCGCCGCCCTCGTCGAGAGCTGGTTTCCTTCGTGACTTGCCCGAGGGTAGGGCCGTCTCAGTGGGTGACAGGGCTGCGGAGAGAGGAACGGATGGTAGGGGTGGCGCAAGGGGTTGGGGAAAGGGGAGGGGGGAAAGCTCTCCAAAAGCGACTGCGCACGCGCGCCCTGGGCGCCGACCCTTGCGGGTTACCCAAGGTTCCCGCTCCAGGCCAAGAAGAGCAGCGCCAGCGCGGGGCGGTTGCACCACGCATGCGTGAGGGCGAGCCGCATTCCTGAACGTTAACCGGGAGCGGTAGCTGTCGCTTGGGAGGCAGGCAGTATAACCCAGTGGCGAGGGTACGACAGGTACTTCCGAGTCGGGGATTGAAGGCCCTGAAGACTGGGGCACACGGAAAGAATCTTAGAAGCTCTGAGCAGTTGAAAAGAGCACTGGACTGAGAGTCAAGGACTCTGGGCTTTGCTGTTAGCCGTTCCACAGTATTGAAGTCAGTGACTAGTGCTTTGTAAATTGCAAACATTGTAGCAAGTGTCACCAACTGTATGCATTCGACCATGATATCTTGTTTTGAAAAGTTATTTACCAAATTAAGCATAATAATAATGGGAAAACAAATCATGCCTAATCGGACCACAGCTCAGTTAAAATCTCCGTCTAAGGTGAGTCTGATATGATTTTTAGCACAAAACAAGGAAACCTGGCAGTTAATACCACCAAAAGATGCAATTTATGGTAGGCTTTTTGAAATATTGAAAGTTGATTACAGATTTTCATTTGCCATTTTGAGACTCCCTAAGATTCTGGGGGATGTAAATTAGAAACAACTAAACTGTGATTTCAGTATCCTTTACAACGCTATCATTCTATGATTCTCAGAGGGAAAGATCTCAGAGTTAATTCTGTTCTGGGTATTGAAGACTATAGGGGCAACTAGACGGCCTTTCCCTAGGAACAGCTGTCCATGCTGAGGGGACAGGGCCAGGGAAGGGCCTAGATGAAGGCCCAGCAACAATAGCTAGCCATTCACCTGGCAGTGAACCATCGTAAGGCTCAAGCCTGCCTTAGCTGATCACCTTCATGTTCCCAGCTCAGGTTTCTGCTCAGAATAATGATATAAGAATGGGCATGTCAGATTTCCAACAACCACCTTCCTTTTATGAATATTGTGTTATCCAGTCCTTTGTTTAAATTCACTTTCAAGACCCATCTAAAATGTGAAGCCTTACTGACTCCTCGGCAGAAAGAGTTGCCCCCATTTGTGCCCCTAGGATATTTTGTTTGCACTTATAGCATTGTATTTTAGTAGCTTATATGTATAATTCTCCTCTACTAGCCTATCAACTTCAGCTTTGTATTCCCAGCGAATTCAGCACGTAACACAATTCCTGGCCTATGGTAAGTGCTTGTTAAATTTTTCTTGGCAAACAAAGCAATTGATCTCATTTTTATCTTAATTATTTGCTTAAACTCTGTCCCACTAAAATTTAAGCTCCATGCAAAAGAGGACTATGTTCTCAGTGGGCATTCCATAATTTTTTTATGAAAGAATGGATGAATAAATGAATATAAAGAATTTGATGAATATTTATTGAACATTTATTACATATAGGCCTGGACTAGGCAAGGAGGAGATAAAGACGTATATAAAACATTGCTTCTACATTCAGAAAGTTTATGGAATAATTGAAGAATTAGAAAAATACATAGAAAGATAAGTAATATTACCAAGGTGCACATGCTTAATGAGTAAAGCAGAGAATCAACGTAGGAACTGAAGCAAGAGCAAGTGCTTAGCGCCAGCCATGCTGAGGGAGGAAAAGTTAGGCCTGAAGAGAAAAGTATGGTTTGGTCAGTCAAAGTGTAATTAAAGTCATGAGCCCAGAAAATAAATAAGTAAAAAATGCTTACATCAAGTTCAGATGTCTATTTGATAGGGGTAAAAGAGTTCATTCAGTAAAAATTCATTTGGGGGCCATATTGTAAAGAGCCTTGACTCTACTTTGAAAAATAACCTACAAGCAGTTGGAAATAATGAAGCCATTAAGTGGGGATAAATATATTGAAAGTGGTGTTTTGAAGATTACGTTTTCAGCAGATTAATCTTTGAGAAGAGCTGGGAGATTAGGAGCAAAGAGACTAATTAGGAAAAGGTTATAGCAGTCCAAGCATAATTGATGAGATTCTAGATTAGGGTGCAGACCAGGAAAGTAAAGGAGTATGCTGAAAAACAAAACAAAACCACAAAAGAATCTACAGGATTAAGTTGCTCTCTGTAAAAGAATCTTCATGATCCTTGAGGGCATGACCCATGTCTGTCTTGTTCATCACTGTCTTTCCCAGTGCTTGGCACAGAGGCCAATAAGTTGATTAAGTAAAAATGAGGGAACATGAGGATGAGTGACTCCAATGATGGCTTCACGTATACCAGCATGACAGAATTAGGGGTGGACAGTGGATGGTTTAATTTTGGATGTGTTAAGTGAGCGTGGGATGAAAATACATTCAAGTAAGCATATCTAGCCAGTGACTGAAAATTCAGGCTAAGGCACAAGAGAAAATTCAGCACGTAACAGAAATAAAACTTTCAGGTTCCTGAGCTCTGTCTCCAGAGATATTGAATCTATGGTTCTGGGCTAGGACCTATGAATATGCATTCTTATCATCACCCAGGTGAACCTGATGCAGGTAACCTTTTGAGAAATACTGTGATTAGTATTGTAGGGAGTATAGGAGAAATAGGTAAAATAGCCTCTTCCTTCCAGTTATCTTATTCAGGGGACAGAAAGTGATATGACCCCAGCTGAGAAGTCTCCTAGGAAAAAATTATCAATGCTTATTTGTATCTCTTTGGAACCTATCTTCAGTAAAATCTGAATTCACAAAAGGAAGCTGAGGGAATGTGATGCAATAGAATTTCCCTTTTATACCAGATAAATGTATAAAGACTATTCTGAAAGTACACAGTCCTTTTTAGTTTCTAATGGCAAGATCTTCTGGGAAAGCAGAAGAGAAAAGAGGAAGAATGGCAAAACACACACACACCCACACACACACACACACACACATACACACACACAGGAAGTCAGCCAATTCAGGAGAAGTAGCTAACAGGAGAAGAGAAGAGAACATTACTGAAAAATAAAAGTAAAAGTGAAATAAAAACTAAGCCCTAATAATTCCAAAGTCTTCTACAAAAACACTTCTGAAGTAAAGTCTCATGTAGTTAAGGATGGATTGGAATTACCAAGAGGATTGAACTTCCCAGACCTATTTCTAAGGTGTCTTATCTAAATACAATATTTTAGGGAAATATGGCCAGTGGTTTCCATCTTCAACTAACCCTGCCCTTTGGTAACCAATCTCCCAAAAAGATCCTCCCTAAAACAGCTAAATTGAGAAGAAAAAGGAGAAAAATATTTTCTGTCCATGTGAATGGAAGGAAAGAAATAGAAGAGTTTATGAAATGCAATAACATAGTAATGCATCCAGCAGAAAACAATCTATAATCCACTGGTAAAATTAAAAGCTCCAATTTATACATCAAAACCAGAGGTAGATTGTTACCTGTGGAGAGCTAATTTCTTATAATTTGAGGACAACTCTTTTCTGAAAATGTCTACCATGCTGTTTTCAGTGCTGGCATTGCATCATTAGCTTTTATGCCCTTCTAGTCTTTCTGTATAAAATTACAAGCACTTTTTAGAGAAGGTAAACTAACAGCATTAATACCTTAGTAAGTCAGTCATCCTACTAAAAGAAGTTAATTTCCTTTTGCAACCCACTGCTAGCAATTTTAGTCAAAGTACTTGTAAAATACGGCCTAAGCCAATCAGAAGTATTGTAACAATGAAGAATTATAGGTAGAGCTGTATGAATGTGAATGCAAGTTACTGAATAGGTTTAGTCAGCTGAAAAGAAACAAAGCAAGATTGGGAAAAGCCAACATTGACTAGAAAAACATAAACTTGTTTTATGTGTGGTGAATGTGTACAGATTTTATGAATATATGGGTAGTTTTAGATCCACTTAAAGATCATAAACCAAAATGAGGTCTAATGCATTCTGCAAAAACAGAACAATTGATGTCATCATGAGGTGGAGACCAGGTAATATTAAAGAGCCAAAGAAAAAACACCTCACACTGAAACTGAAGCATATAACATTGCAGGTCATTTGCCCCTGGGATTTGACCATCCATGCATGTAGTGTCACATACCTAAGAGATCTGGGAACGTATGTATAGCTAGAATCAAGAAAGGTTTAAAACAGTACCTTATCCACTGTAATTTGTATCAAGTCTCTTCCTAGATCATGAGTGATATTTCTTTCTGCCTAGTACCCTGAGTATACTAGGATGTATTTGCTGGCAAATCATACTATGATATCTCCTCCAATACCCACTCCTATCACCCATTGAATTCTGTAAGAAACTGGGAATGCTAAAGTAGCACTGAATTATGAATTTGTGTAAACAGCCTAGAATGAAGGATGAAGAGTATTTGGATATAATAATTAGATTTATATCAGGTTGGAAGAGAAGTTAGTTTGGGAGTCTATTCTTAACCTTTGAAGGTGATGTCAAGTAAAACAAAATATTCCATCTGCCAGTATGTTTCCTCTTTTTCCTGAGTTCCTACGGTAATTCTTATATTCTAAATGTGAATACTCAGATATAGCAGGTATTTCTTTTCTCAACACTCATTGAGTCCTCCCACACAGAGCCCTGGGCATCTTCCATTAAACCAGTTCATCAACTGCATTTGCACTTATCAATTTATTGTGAAATAGTAGAAACTGGTATTACCTCATCTTCAGTTTAGAAAAATTAGGTCAAAGCAGTAAAGCTGCTGGCCAAAATCCCAGCACTCCACCCTATGTTGCACAGCTGAGGTTTGCTACATCTGCGTGATCTCTGATGATAGTTGAACTGATACAAGAGCATGTAATGGTTTTGAGTCAGTTAAACCCAAATCATAAATTAAAATTGAGTATCATATACCATTCTTCATTCTTCCTTTGCTGTGTAATACTACGTAACTCTCAAATGTTTGGTTGGTACCAGGATGTAACCAATGTTGATAATACCTCTGAAGAAGTTACAAGCTGAATTCCGTGCTGAAAATCTAATTGAGTACTGGTATCCACTGCAGGACCAATAGCAGTGTATGATTTTTCTATTGCTGCCAAAACAAATTACCACAAATTTAGGAGTTTATAGTAACAGAATTTAGGCTCACTGGTTTCCCTGCCTGCATCTCAGAAGACTGAAATCAAGGTGTCAGCAGGCCTACTTTACTTCCTGGAGACTCTAGGGAATATTCTGCCTCCAGGCTCACTCAGGTTGTTGGCAGAATTGAATTCTGTGTGGTCATAGGACTGATGTTGGTTTTTCTTTACTAAGAAAAGTCTCAGCTTCTAGAGGTCACCTGCATTCCTTTGCTCACAGCCCCCTTCCTCCATCACCAGCCCCAGTAGGTGGGTCAAGACCGTCTTACACTGTATCCCTCTGACTGAATCTTCTGCCTTCCTCCTCTACTTTTTAAGGGCCTGTGTGATCACATTGAACCAACCTAAATTAACCTCCCTATCTTTTTTTTTGGAGGGGGGGGTGCATGCTGGGAGGCTTGTGGGATCTCAGCTCCCCAACCAGATATCAAACTGGGGCCCTTGGCAGTGAAAGCATGGAGTCCTAACCACTGGACAGGCAGGGAATTCCCAACCTCCCTAGCTTAAAGTCAACAAATTCCAGTTGCAAAATCTCTTTTACCTTGTACCATTAACAATGGACAGGTTTCAGGGATTATGACGTGGACATCTTTCCTGGGGCTTTAATCTGCCTACTACATAATCCATAATCTACTGATAAAATTAAAAGTGCACATTAATGTAGTACCTTAATAGTAGGGGAAACTGTTGGCAGGGAGGAGAGATATGGAAGCTGTATGTACTCTCTGCTGAATATGTCTGTAAACCTAAAACTGCTCTAAATAATGAGGTCTAATAATTTTTAAAAACACATGGAAATAAAAATAAATTTCCAGAGGTTTGAGTATTAGATACGGGATAATTGAAGGGCAAAAAGAGACAAAGAAATGTTAGAAGAAAACTTCCCAGACCAGAATAAAAACTTTACAGTGAGATCCAATGACCCAAAAAGTGCCAAGCAAAAATATGAAAAAAATGTTTTTGCCAATGAGATTTCAGATCATCAGAGATAAAAAGGAAATACTAAATTATTTTCAATATAGAGGAAGATAACTATTACTTAAGAATAATGAGAATCAGGGACTTCCCTGGAGGTCCAGTAGTTAAGACTCTGCACTTCCATTGCAGGGGGCACAGTTTCACTCCCAGGCAAGATCCCACATGCCGCACGATGTGGCCAAAAATTTAAAAATACAGAATTAAAAAAAAAGAATAATGAGAATCAGATTGACACTGCATGTTCTTATGGTCTGAATGCCTGTGTCCCCACCCACAAATTCATATGTTGAAATCCTAACCTCCAGTGTGACAGTATTAAGAGGTGGGGCCTTTGGACCCTATGGTCCAAAGTATTAAGAGGTGGGGCCTTTGGACCTCATGATCATGAGGTCATGAGGGTGGAGCCTGCATGAATGGGTTTAGTGCTAGGGGCTAATTAGATTAGGGATAGGGGCTTCCCTGGTGGCTCAGTGGTTAAGAACCTGCCTGCCAATGCAGGAGACGTGGGTTCGAGCCCTGGTCCAGGAAGATACCACATGCCGCAGAGCAACTAAGCCTGGGCACCACAACTACTGAGCCTGCACTCTAGAGCCCGCGAGCCACAATTACTGAGCCCAGGTGCCACAACTACTGAAGCCCGCACGCCTGGAGCCCGTGCTCCACAACAAGAAGAAGCCACCACAATGAGAAGCCCACGCACCGCAACAAAGAGTAGCCCCCGCTCGCTGCAACTAGAGAAAGCCCGTGCACAGCAACGAAGACCCAACACAGCCAAAAATAAAATCAAATAAAAACAAAAAAAGAAGAAGAGATAGAGGAGCTTGCTGCCTCTCTCTCTCCCTGCTCTCTGCCACGTGAAAATACAAGGAGAAGACAACCATCTACAAACCAGGAACTGGGCTCCTATCAAACACCAAATCTGCCAGCTCCTTGATCTTGGATTCCCAGTCTGCAGAAATGTGAAAAATAGATGTTTGTTGTTTAAACCATCCTTCGATGGAAATTTGTTATGGCAGCCCAAGCTAAGACAGATGTCTTATAAGCTACACGCTAATAGAAAACTATGCCTTCAAAGTTCTGAAAGAAGTCTATGTTGAGCCTAAAGTTTTTAAACCAGTTAAATTATCAGTCAAGTGTGAGGGCAAAATAAAAATATTTTCACACATCAAAGTACATGAAATGCTTACCACGTATTGTAGATACTGATGGTGCCCAACCCAGATTCTGTTTACCTGGCACCCAGCTGCTGAGTGTTGGCTGCTAATGGCTGACAGCTGCCTTCTCTGGAGGATTGCCATTGTGGATACTGGAGCTGGGAGCAAGGGCTCTGGAAAATTGTTCTTCTGTGTATTGGAATGTTAACCTTACTAACCTGCTCCTATCCCTCTACCACCCCTCCCACACTGGCAGCCAATGGCCAATGATTGACACGAGGGTAAATGAAAATCCATTCTCCTTGGGACCAACTTTGCAGTGTAGTTGGTGCTCCCAGGCTCCCTGGAGGACTAGACTGAAAGTAGTCTCCAGTTGAGACCTCAGTCTTGCCTAGTTTTCTTCCCCTACCCTATCCTGCTTCCTTCACTCCTGTTCTTCTGAGAGCAAACCCTCATTAAATCACTTTCATAAGAATTCCCATCTCAGGCTCTGCTTCTAGGGAACACAATCTCATGCTCTACACATTCTGGAAAAAAAAAAAAAAGATTGCTTAAGAATAAACTCCGATTTACGCACTCAAGGAACTTCTTCTTCTGAACAGTATGGAGTAATGTGAACCAAATTTGTCCTTCCACATGAAACAACTAAAAAGGGCACGCTAAATGAACCAATGCTTTTAGATATTAGATATCAGATATGAGAAAGGGGAAGAAAGTGAGGTGAGCCCTACAACTGCCCCAGCTTACTGCCTGAAGAACAGCTCCAGGCCACACTACAGGGAGGGGGACCCAGGTCTCAGATAAGGAAAGAGAAGTGGGAGTCTGAGAAGTGGCTGAGAATCCAGTGGCTAGCGTTTTCAGGGCAGAGTTTCTTCCTCAAGTCTTCAGCTCAATACTGATTAGGACAAGCATGTGAGGAAACTGCCTGAGGATAGTTAGGGAAAGAACCACCCAAAGTAGCAGGGGGACCACTCCCAAAGCTCACACAGAACGAGGAAGAGTCATTGAAATGTGAGTTTATTGCAGCAACTAGTGCAAATTACCCTAGCTAATAATTCACAAAAATTTCAGTATGCTTTTCAAATTCTTAGCAAGCACTGGAAAAAAAGGAAGATATATAAATATTAGACAGAGACAGTGCTAATATTATTCAATAAATCATGCTGGGGAAATTGTTTAGAAGGATTATAAATGAAGTCCTTCACACCATGCAAAAAAAATATATATATATTCAACATAAATTGAAGTTTAAATATAAAATAATTATCAAATAATAGCTAATATTTTTGATATATCACTACTGAGCCTAATATAACCTTTTTCATAACTTGTGATATCAGCGTACTGTGACATTTAGGTCATAGTGAATGGGGTTCAGGCTTTAGAGCAAGACTGCCTGTATTTGCATCATTCCCCACCTTCATCTCACACCCTCTTTTAGTATTTAAACCTGAGATCACATCCTTTATCCTTTTTCTTTTTTTTACAGTGTAATTTATTTTTAACATCTTTATTGGAGTATAATTGCTTTACAATGGTATGTTAGTTTCTGTTTTATAACAAAGTGAATCAGCTATACATATACATATATCACCATATCTCCTCCCTCTTGCATCTCCTTCCCACCCTCCCTATCCCACCCCTCTAGGTGGTCACAGAGCACAAAGCTGATCTCCCTGTGCTATGTGGTGGCTTCCCACTAGGTATCTATTTTACATTTGGTAGTATATATATGTCTATGCAACTCTCTCACTTTGTCTCAGCCTACCCTTCTCCCTCCCTGTTTCCTCAAGTCCATTCTCTATGTCTACATCTTTATTCCTGTCCTGCCCCTAGGTTCTTCATAACCATTTTTTTGTCTTTAGATTCTATATATATGTGTTAGCATACGGTATTTGTTCTTCTCTTTCTGACTTACTTCACTCTGTATGACAGACTCTAGGTCCACCCACCTCACTACAAATAACTCAATTTCGTTTCTTTTTATGGCTGAGTAACATTCCATTGTATCTATGTGCCACATCTTCTTTATCCATTCATCTGTCGATGGACACTTAGGCTGCTTCCATGTCCTGGCTATTGTAAATAGAGCTGCAGTGAACATTGTGGTACATGACTCTTTTTGAATTATGGTTTGCTCAGGGTATATGCCCAGTAGTGGGATTGCTGGGTCGTATGGTAGTTCTACTTTTAGTTTTTTAAGGAACCTCCATACTGTTCTCCATAGTGGCTGTATCAATTTATATTCCCATCAACAGTTCAGAAAGGTTCCCTTTTCTCCACACCCTCTCCAGCATTTATTGTTTCTAGATTTTTTGATGGCCATTCTGACCAGTGTGAGATGATATCCCATTGTAGTTTTGATTTGCATTTCTCTAATGATTAGTGATGTTGAGCATTCTTTCATGTGTTTGTTGGCAATCTGTATATCTTCTTTGGAGAAGTGTCTATTTAGGTCTTCTGCCCATTTTTGGATTGGGTTATTTGTTTTTTTGATATTGAGCTACATGAGCTGCTTGTAAATTTTGGAGATTAATCCTCTGTCAGTTGCTTCACTTGCAAATATTTTCTCCCATTCTGAGGGTTTTCTTTTCATCTTGTTTATGGTTTCCTTTGCTGTGCAAAAGCTTTGAAGTTTCATTAGGTCCCATTTGTTTATTTTTGGTTTTATTTCCATTTCTCTAGGAGGTGGGTCAAAAAGGATCTTGTGTGATTTATGTCAGAGTGTTCTGCCTACGTTTGCCTCTGAGAGTTTGATAGTTTCTGGCCTTACATTTAGGTCTTTAATCCATTTAGAGTTTATTTTTGTGTATGGTGTTAGGGAGTGTTCTAATTTCATTCTTTTACATGTAGCTGTCCAGTTTTCCCAGCACCACTTATTGAAGAGGCTATCTTTTCTCCATTGTATATTCTTGCCTCCTTTGTCATAAATTAGGTGACCATATGTGTGTGGGTTTATCTCTGGGCTTTCTATCCTGTTCCATTGATCTATATTTCTGTTTTTGTGCCAGTACCATACTGTCTTGATTACTGTAGCTTTGTGGTCTATTTTGAAGTCAGGGAGCCTGATTCCTCCAATTCCAGTTTTCTTTCTCAAGATTGCTTTGGCTATTCGGGGTCTTTTGTCTTTCCATACGAATTGTAAAATTTTTTGTTCTAATTCTGTGAAGAATGCCATTGGAAGTTTGATAGGGATTGCATTGAATCTGTAGATTGCTTTTGGTAGTATAGTCATTTTCACAATGTTGATTCTTCCAATCCAAGGACATGGTATATTTCTCCATCTGTTTATGTCATCTTTGATTTCTTTCATGAGTGTTTTATAGTTTTCTGAGTACAAGTCTTTTAACTCCTTAGGTAGGTTTATTCCTAGGTATTTTATTCTTTTTGTTGTAATGGTGAATGGTATTGTTTCCTTAATTTCTCTCTCTGATCTTTCATTGTTGGTGTATAGGAATGCCAGAGATTTCTGTGCATTAATTTTGTATCCTGCTACTTTACCGAATTAATTGATTAGCTTAAGTAGTTTTCTGGTAGTGTGTTTAGGATTCTCTATGTATAGTATCACGTCATGTGCAAACAGTGACAGTTTTACTTCTTCTTTTCTGATTTGGATTCCTTTTATTTCTTTTTCTTCTGTGATTGCTGTGGCTAAAACTTCCAAAACTATGTTGAATAATAGTGGTGAGAGTGGGCAACCTTGTCTTTTTCCTGATCTTAGTGGAAATGGTTTCGGTTTTTCACCACTGAGAACGATGCTGGCTGTGGGTTTGTTATATATGGCCTTTATTATGTTGAGGTAAGTTCTTAAAATGGGTGTTGAATTTTGTCAAAAGCTTTTCCTGCATCTATTAAGATGATCATATGATTTTTATCCTTCAGTTTGTTAATATACATCCTTTTTTCTTATCTCTTTCATTTACCAATCTATGTACCTTTTCAATCTGAGTTATTTTATTTTTCCTTAATTCTGGAAAATTGATCATTGCATATTTCATCACATACTTCCTCCTTTTTCTTTCCTTCTAAGATTTCAATTAATTGAAATTTCAGTTAAGTACTTTATTTCTATCCTCTCTACCTCTTACATATATATATATGTATATAATTTTATACTTATATTCTCTCTGTTTATTTTTTACCTTCTAGTAGAGTTTCTCTATCTTATTTCACTGATGTGTTTTATGGCTGCATCCATCTGCTATTATCCTATCAATTATTATACTTTTCCTACCAAATATTTTCACTTGGTTCTTTTTTTATAACTTTTGGTTCCTGAGACAGATATGATTAGTAAATAACATCCAATCATAAATTAGTTACTCATTTGTAGGAGGTTCAATGGGTCAGTCTTTCTCTATTCTTCAGTAATTATATACATTCATTCAGCAAGCATTTGTCGGACACTTACCATGTATCAACCACTGTACTGAGTTCTGGAGATAGAGTACTTACACAAGGTTCCTTCCTCATGTGTTTTATGTGTGAGTAAAAAAATAAGTTAACATTTAAATCAGATAAGTTCTGTGAAACAAAGTTGACTGATGGAAATGCTATTTTTCTTAAGTTGGTCAAAACCATCTCTGAGACTAATGTTTGGGCAGAGATCTGAAATAAAAGAGGAAGTGGGCCAAGGGAACAGTAGGGGAGGATCATTCTAGGCAGGGATTATCAGAGCATGTGTAAAGGCCCTGAGCAGGGGAAATGCTTAGTATTTGAAACCCAAAAGCCAGTATGCTGGAGCAGCATGTTAGGGGGAGAGAGAAAGTAAGAGAAAGAGAGAGAAGAAATGAGGTCAGAAAGGTAATATTAGAGGCTAAATTATATTCCTCCCCGCTCCAATTTGTATGTTGAAGCCCTAATCCCTCATCCCTCAAAATATGACATTTGGAGATAGGGTCTTTAAAGAGATGATTAAGTTAAAATGAGGCCATTAGGGTGGGCGCCCATCCAATATGACTGGTGTCCTTATAAGAAGAGAAAATGCGGACATACAGAGATACCAGGGGCATGTACATTGGAAAGACCACGTGAGGACACAACAAGAAGGCAGCCATCTACAAGCCAAAGAGGGAGGCCTCAAGAGAAACCAACCCTGCTGATGCCTTGATCACAGGCTTCTAGCCTCCAAAACTGTGAGACAATAAATGTATGTCTTTTAAGACACCCAGTCTGTGGTATTTTGTTATAGCAGCCCTAGTGAACTAATAGGTCGTCAGGAGCCATTTTTAATAGTAAACTGTTAAAATTTGAATAGAGATTTTATTCATAGAAACTGTGCAAAATTATATGTTCCATTTGTTTTAATGGTACTTGGTGGGACTTTCCAGAGAATGATATTGTATTAAGACTCACAGTTTATTTCCATTTTTTTCCCATGAGAAAAGAATGCATAATCAATGATGTGGTGGGAATTCCCTGGTGGTCCGGTGCTTAGGACTCCACGTTTTCACTGCCGAGGGCATGGGTTCAGTCCCTGGTCAGGGAACTAAGATCCCGTAAGCAGGTGACATGTGTGGATCTGTGCCCTTTCTCCTTTTCAGTCCATGAGACTGGGTCCATGGGAGAGAGAGCCAAAACTCAAAATTCCAGCAAATTTAACACATAATCCAGACTTAAATCAATGAATCACATTATTAGTGCCTCCCCCACCCTTCCCAGCAGAGTTATTGGTTCAGGAATGGACAAATTACTCAAGAAAGAGGAGCTTTTCCTAGGACATGTAAGAAGGAGAGCTTGCTCCTTTCTCTTTGGATCTGAAGCCAAAGAAGTCATAGCTGTTGCCACCATGTTGGTACCATCTTGCTACCATGTGGAACCCAAGAATGAGATCAACATAGACGAAAGCAAAATTAATAAATGGAGAGAAATGAAATTCTAACCAGTCGTTTCAGCCCTGAATCGTGCCATACCTAATATCAGCACTAACCCAAAGTATTTAGTTACACAGGCAATAAATTTCTTACTGTTCTTATTGCACTTAACATTGTAATCGTCAGTACCTTTCAACTAGACTGTCAGATTCTTTTTTTTTTTAATTTCTGCATCTCTTTTGTTTCCTGAAAGCACATTCCCAGAAAGTATAAATGAATATAAATGTATTTACATCTTTATTATATTTTGCCAAGTTACCACTTTTTAATACTGTACTCTGAAGGGGAGAAGTCACCATAAAGTAGGCAACCTTAGACAATCAGAGAAAACATGATATAAAAGAGACAACACTTCTCATGACAAGAGAGAATAACTCGATCCCCTCCTCTGTTCTACTACCCACTAGCTGTTTGAACATGGGAAGGCCATTTAAATTTTCTGGTTCTCTATTGATTCATATGTAAAATTATAGGAACTCTCTGTCAACAAAGCTCCAGAAAAATATTTATAATTTATGACATAAAAATAACAGTTTTAGTTTGACCAATCATCCATTCTGATTGCTTAGAGTGATGAAGAAACAAAAATTTTTTAAAATCAATTTCTCATCAGTGGTTTTGGCAATGTGGTATCATAATTAGTGACTTCCGTAAACTAAGTATACTAACAATGGTCATAGCATATTACAACTCAGAGAGTAAATTTGAAATAAAACACTGAGTGAAATAAATAATGATTGGGACTTCCCTGGTTGTGCAGTGGTTAAGAATCCGCCTGCCAATGTAGGGGACACCGGTTCAATCCCTGGTCCAGGAAGATCCCACATGCTGCAGAGCAGCTAAGCCCATGTGCCACAACTAATGAAGCTTGTGTGCCACACCTACTGAAGCCCGCATGCCTAGAGCCTGTGCTCCACAACAAGAGAAGCCACCACAATGAGAAGCCTGCGCACCACAATGAAGAGTAGCCCCTGATTGCCACAGCTAGAGAAAGCCCACACACAGCAATGAAGACCCAATGCAGCCAAAAAAATTAATTAATTAAAAAAAATAATGCTTGGGACAGCACTGGCTTTAATGAGACAAAAGCCCATTGATCTTCCCCATTTCTATCTCTCTCCAGATCCATGAAAAGTTTGAATTACTCTGACTCAGATGTTTATGATAGAGATCAGAATTTATAAACTTTCCTACACAAAATAAATGGTAATTTAAAACTTGGATCTCTTGGACATGGATAAAATTTTGTATACATTATGTATTTAAAATTTAGACTGTCAGATTCTTGATTGCAATGACTATGTCTTTTCTGGTCTATTCCCAGCATCTGGCAAAGTGTGTGGTATATAGAGGACAAGGTTCATATATTTTTTACTAAATAGATATTGAATTAAGATGCTCCCATATTTTCAAGATACCTTAAAGACTTATCCAACTTCCTTTGTGATTTTGAGTTTTTACAATATCATGAAGATATTTTCTAGTCTAGCGTGAATGCATGACTCAGAGAACTAATATCCTCTTAGTATCGTGATTCCGTATTTTTGGTGGGTGATATATTTGATACACTTCCAAACACCCCCATAGCAACTGAAGTTTCAAATATACACTCAAAAGTCATATTTTCATCCTTGTCAGTTTATCTACTATATATCATCTCAGATCAGAAGCCCCAGTTGCTATCTGTTTTGGAAGTCCTTGTTTGCCTTCCTCCTACTTGGGAAGGAATACAGTCTCCAGACTGATGTTATTCATTTGTTCATTCATCCATTTGTTCATTCTTTCATTCATGTGTTCAGTCAATGTATCATCAGTCTACTGCTGCATAACAAATACCCACAAACTTAGAGGCTTAAAACAATACCACTAACAGTCACTTGAGTCCATAACTGTACAAGCTGACAATTTCTACTGAGCTCCACTGGGAATTCTTCAGGTCTCACTTGGACTCCCTCCTGTGTCTGCTGGATTGGCTGGAGGCTAGATGGTATATGATGACCTCAGCTGGAACAGCAGCAATCTGCTCTACTCTGTGTGGTGTCTCATTATTTTATCCTGAGTATTAACTCAAGGTTAACCATAAAACGTAAAACCCTATGTTTGGGATGTCACAGAGTAGGCAATACCAAGAGAAATCATTGATGAGACTGGAATAAAAATCAAATCTGGATTTAGTGAAGTTGAGACTGTATTCGAAAGGATTATTGCAAGTGAGGGAAATGAACTATTGCAAATTGAGGAGGGAGGTTATTGCCACAGGGAGTGTAAGGAACAGCACCAAAAACGGAGGAGAGCTTAAGCAAGCTTTATTTGGGAACGCTCCCGGGCGAGGTTCACTGGTCCGAGAGAAAGGGGCCAGAGAAGTCGCGCCCGGGTGTGGGCGTGAACAAAATTTATAGGGGTGGACGCAGGGGAGGTGCTTGCTGTGTGAAGCAGCCCTTTTTTGGTAATCTCTCGGGTGTTGTGGCAATGTCAGGTGTCGGTTGCATCAGCCTCAGAGCTGTTGGTT